>NC_056742.1:488440763-488453263 GCF_019279795.1 Protopterus annectens | reverse complement strand
TGGGACACAAATCTGTCCCGCCAACAAGTCCAATTGATGTCACAGACCAGGTTGAGGTCTTTATTTGTGGATATGCAGCAGTCCCATCAAGGCGGAGTCTGAGATTGCTTTGTATGCCAGGCAGAGGTAACCTCTGAGGAGTCTGTATGAAACTGAGTAGAGGGCCAGGGCTTTTAGCTTATCTGTGTAGGGTAGATGTTTGAGGCCCTGGATTCTTCTGATGAGGAACCTGTGTGGTCTGATGAGGAACCTGTGTGGTCTGTCCAGCTGCCGCATAAGTTTTGCGAGTTATATGCCAAAGGGGGTGTTGTACTCAGTAACTGGCCTTATAAGGGAAGAATATAGGGATGTTATGACCTCCTTGTCCCCTGGATGAGATGCCCTTACTTAATGAGGTGCACCATATAGAAAGCTTTCCGTACAACGGAAGCAACATAGTGGTCTAAAGTTAGGCTGCTATCAACCTGGATTCCCAAATCCCTCACGACTAATTTTGTGCTTAGGACATTATTACTGTGATAATATGTAGGGATGTCATTCTCCCCAAAGGGGTTGATGCATTTTTTGGCCTTCAGCTTGAGGCCATGTTTCTGGCACCAGTCATTTGTTTGGATGAGACCCTCTTGGAGGACTTCCACATCACTTGGGGAATTGATGACCATGTCCAGCTTGCAGTCATCTGCAAACTTGGTCAGCCATAGCCCACTGGTTTTCGCCTGCATCTCAGAGAAGTATATCCCAAATAACAGAGGCCCTAAGACTGATCCCTGGGGTACGCCGCTCGTTACAGGTCTACCGCTTGAGATGGCTTCCCCTATTTTGATCAGGTGGATTCTATCAGTGAATCAGTTTGCTACCCATCTGATAACATATGGATTGATACCTAGTTGAGAGAGTTTGTCTACTATACTCGAGTGGGGAATAGCGTCAAAAGCCTTGGTCAGGTCAAGGTAGACTGTGTGCACAGTCTTCCCCTCATCCATGGCTTTGGTAACTGTCTCAAAGAAGTCAACCAGATTTAACACACATGACCTCCCATTGACAAAGCCAAACTGTGCGAGGTTGAGTGTTTGGAGGTTTCCAGTGTCCCTGTAATGATGTCCATGATCCATTCCATGACCTTGCAGATCACACTAGTTAGACTGATGGGTCTATAATTTGAAGTGTATTTAGTTACAGTAACAAATTTTGCATCTGTCAGAGCTGTAGTGTAGGTATGGGGAGAGGCAGTAGTGTATCCCTATGTATTTATGAAAAATGTAGCTTTTAAAAAGCATAGCAAATGTTTGTAGCATTTATTGCAACAAGCTGAGAGCAACACAGAAGAATAGTTAACAGTATGGGAAGAACTGAAAAGGGGATTTAGAGAGACTGAGTTGGGAATCAAATGAAATGTGGAAAATATAGTAGCTAAAGATGCAAAGAAGTTATGCAAAAGTTAAAACCACCACAGGACAGAGACTGGTTATGCAGTGAGGAGGATTTGTTCTTGGTACAAGCAGGAAAGTGAACATTTGGATACCACTAGTGAATTTAGAACAGCTGGTATGGTGGACATTTAGTCCACACCTAAATTACAGAAACTCCTGGCACAGAAGTTAAAACAGAGTAAAAAGGTTAGTATTAAAACTAAAGGATGCAAAAGAATATAACCAGAAATGCTTTTAAAATTTTAGAAATATTTAAGGACTTCCATGAAAAACTGTACAAGGAGGAAGAAGCTGGCACAGATAGGGAGTTGCCTGTAAGAAGGTGGCACAGATAGGGAGTTGCCTGCATGAAGGTGGCACAGATAGGGAGTTGCCTGTAAGAAGGTAGCACAGATAGGGAGTTGCCTGCAAGAAGGTGGCACAGATAGGGAGTTGCCTGTAAGAAGGTGGCACAGATAGGAATCTCCAGCATGTCTGGTTTAGGTGGAGATAATCAGGCAAAGATGTATGTCTCTGCTTCACCTTGCATGTGGAGTCTGCATATTTTCCCTGAGGTCGAGTGGCCTCCGAAAGACGTGTGAATGGGCGTGCCTTCACTGAAGGTTGGGCTTTGGACTGGCAACTCGGCACCATAAAAATCTACTGCCAATCATTAGCGGACCGGAATTCCGCTGTGGCGACCCCTAACTGGGAAAAGCCGAAAAGAAAAGCAGTGAAAATCCTGCAAATTGGGATATGACTGCTATGGCCAGCATGAAAAAACCTTTATTGTATTTACTTAATCCAAAGTCACATAGCTCACTCACTGAAGACATCCCAGCTTGTTTTGGGGTACAAAATAAATGAAAACTAAACAAAAGCAGTAGTGGTGAACTATAATGCCGCATGTGGCTTTGATCCAAATTAACCCATGTTTGTGCTGGCACACAAAAAAAAAAAAAAAACCTATGTATTTAGTTTAGAAAGTGTAATACAGGCAGATAAAAAGCCTTTGAAAAAAAACCTAAGATCATAAGTTGTGGGCTTGGAGAAAGTTGACAATGGGTTTAGACAGCAAAATCTAGCAATTAAAATTTTATAGCTTCTCAAATGTCCAAACGCATAAACTTCGAACTGGGAAGTTCGAAGTCTAAAAATAACGAAGCCGAAGAACATTGAATTCTTTCCCAGGGAAAGAATTTGATGGGCTGTTTCCGCAGCTTTGCTATTTCCTCCACTGTGGTGCAATCTCAGAGTTGGTATATTTAAGTAGGGGGGGTGTGGGAAGTACAGCCCCCCACATTAGAAATAGTATATAGTGTTCATGTGTTTCCGCGTTTTGTACCGGAACAGCATTTTTTTTTCCCTTGGGGGAAAAAAATCACTGTTCTGAGTGTTGGGAGTTTTCAGTTTTCTAACTTTTGGGTTCGATATTAACTTAGTCGAAGTTTTGACACATAGACTATGTGATATAGACCAATTTTATGTGGGTCAAGCTTTTTTTGTACCACCTGAAGAAAAGTTTAGATGATTATTAAAAAGAGAGGAAAGAAACGAGGATTCATAAAAGACTTTCGGCTTTCCCGTTTAGGGGTCGCCACAGCGGAACTCCGGTCCGCTCATGATTGGCAGTGGATTTTTATGGTGCAGAGTTGCCAGCCCGATGCTCAACCTTGAACGAAGGCATGCCCATTCACGCTCGCACCTACCTGCATCTCTTTAACGTCACTCGACCATGGGGAGGACATGCAGACTCCACACAGAAGCCGCTCCAGCCGAGAATCGAACGGGAGAACCTCTTGCTCTGAGGGTACAATGCTAACCGCGGCTTCAAATGGACTAGAGTTAAAGGGAGAAAATGGTGTTTCACAAGAGCAGAGGAGCTTGGGGGGGGCTCTCATTTTCAGTGTTTACTACAAGGCTACTCAAATTACGTCCCTCACAACTTGATTACCGTCAGGTAAAAGTGGAAGAATATGATGCTTTTCCAAGGCGGGCTTTCAAGAAACGCAAGAGGCTTTCTGGACTCCTTTTAAAATATGCCATGTGTTGACGCTCCTTAAATATTATATAAGGATTTGAAAGAAATTGTTTTGAATGCCTGGGGAGGAAAGAGGTGGTGACTGGAGATGATGCCTGTGTGTAAGGCAACAGCCAATGAGAATCAAGCGGCAGTAGAGCGACAGAGGAAGGAAAGTATAAAGGATACTGGTCCTGCAAAACCGATTGGGGCGGGAGCAAAGAGACTGGTTCAGTTTGCACCTAAGGGACGTATAATATTGGGGATTACTAGAGGAATATAAATGTATATAAATTAAGCTAGTAAACATTAATTTGGGAAACTTTGGTTACTGGCTACTAGTTGCATTGCCTTGATGCCAGCCAAAAATACATTTGGAAAAAGTTAGGGAAATCCACCAAAAAAGAAAAAAAAAACACTGGCTGTAAGGAACTGTGGCAAGTCATCATCAAAAGCATTTGACTTTGCAGCTTTTAGGACATTGAGATGGCTTCCAGTAGTTTACTGTTTTTAGTGGAAAGTTGGATGCACTCATGTTTATAGTGAGACAGTGGTAAATGTATAAAGTCACATGAAAAAAGTCTGGAAAAAAAGAAGCTTTAAGTAGCCATTCAGCGAGCTGAACATAAGTCTTCGTAAGGATATCTGTTTCAAAACATAATATTAGAAGACGGAACATCCAGGAAAGACCTGAGATATTGTACTATACCAAAGAAATTGGAAGGCGCAGACTGAATTAATTTTAGAAATGTGAAAATATGCAATTAGGTTGGTGTTCCACAGCAGAGGTTAATTGAGAAGGCACATAATTAGGTTGGCGTTCCACAGCAGAGGTTAATTGAGAAGGCACATAATTAGGTTGGTGTTCCACAGCAGAGGTTAATTGAGAAGGCACATAATTAGGTTGGTGTTCCACAGCAGAGGTTAATTGAGAAGGCACATAATTAGGTTGGTGTTCCACAGCAGAGGTTAATTGAGAAGGCACATAATTAGGTTGGTGTTCCACAACAGAGGTTTATTGAGAAGGCACATGAAAAGCAGCTGAGACCTGTATTAATGATGCTGTCATATTAACAGAAATAGATCTTCCTGACTAAACTGTGGCAGAAGGAGAAATATTAGTAAGCTGACACTTGAGTGTTTGTGGAAAACAGTTATGTTGAGAAGCAGACGTGACTTTCAAGTTGCTATATTTGGCTATCTTCACAATATTTTTTTTATTGGAGGATCAAAGGTGATTTTGGATGCTGACGTTGCTATCTTAAAAAGTAAAGCTTAGACCAAGAGAGTAAGCCAACAAGGCAAAGAGGACTATGCTTCTCAATTTTGTGGCAGTAAGAAAGCCCATGGAGAGATTTTTCTGATTTAGAGCCTTTGGCATTGTTCTAAAAGAAAATGCTTGAACTGAAAAAAAAAGCCCAAGAACTGACTAGGAGAATTGGGGGGATTTGAGATGAATAGGAAGAAAACCAGCAGCAAACTTAAATTAGTGAATATACAGGAGAACTGTAAAATGCCTGTCTCCATCGTATATAGTTTAGATGTGAACTATGGTTCGGCAAAAACTGGAAGAAGAGGACTGGCCTACTTTACATCTTCCCATTGACAAGACTCTGTTGATTTCTAAGATTTGAAGCAGGGGGGATCATTTTCACTTGGCTTCTCTTCTGCACCTAGGGTCTTTGGTGTGCACCTGTCTCTGGTATTTTATTGCAGGACAAACGGTATCTTCATCTAGCCGTACCTGGATAATTGCTCAGTACATGTAGATTCTATGAAGGCAAATACATGTCACACTAGCATGTTTATAAAGACTTGCTGTCTCCATTGCTCAACATCCCAAAGTCAAACAGATCCCAGCAAAAATAGTAGTGTTTCTGCCAGCAGTGTTGGACCCAGAACACCAGAGGGCTTTTCTCTCAGAGGACAAGGCCGTCTTTTTTCAGATGAGTTTAGAGAAGAATGTTATTGGAAGGAAATTTCTCTGGTTCCAGAGTAAATAGCATCATGATTACTTGTGGTCCCACTTACAAGACTGCATATGAAGAAGTTGAAGTGGTGCCACCAAAACAGATGTTGGTATTTCCAGCCACTGGAAGCCCCAATTCCAGCTTTACCTTGTAGGAAAATGCAGGTGTGAACTTTATTTAGGGATATCCTCCGGACTAGTCCAGGGAACTCTAATACTCAATATGAACTCCTTGAATGTAGCTTGAGGGCCCTTGTGGAAACGTGGTGAGGCAGGAGATAAAACCACAAGATAAAAAAACACTTAAATGTGAAAGAAGTGATGGCTTTTACCACAGAATTAAAAGCATTTAGACAGATTTGGGTGCAGGGGTTCCTCCAAATCCATACAGGCAATACCACACATCTTATGCATGTTGACAGTGCAGACATAAGATTGCCAAGGAGGGCCTTAATTGCCTACATCACAAGAGAATGGTTTGGCAGACAGACCTCAGGTAGACTCACATGTGTATAGTGAGCAAGGAAGTCTTGCTAAATTGGCAGACAAGTGGGGTGAGGCAGAAGTAGACATTTTTGCTTCCCTGGAAAACGGGCAACTGAGAACATTTTGATACAGGACAGTAGCTCCTGCAGCCGAGAGAGTAGATGCCTTTCCATGACCTGGGCAGGTTTGTTTCTGTATGCTTTCTTTCCTGTACCCCTGATCCCTCCAGGATATTGCATAATATCAAGGAGGAGAGACCAAAAGCCATGCTGACTACTGCAAATTTCTCAATTTGGCATTATTTGCCCCTCCTGCAAAGTTTAGCATGGAAAGAGACAGGAATATTGTTGCAGCATATGGACCTTTTACACCCAAAAAGGGGTCGCTAACGCATCTCAAACTGACTACCCCAGACTGATAGCTTGTATGATCCTTGTTCCTTCTAGGCATGTTTTCAGAGGTCTTGCTAAATATGAGAGAGGATAAAAAAACAATCACAAAGAAGTCGTACATGTTAAAGTGGAAGAAATTCATCCTTTGGTGCGTGTCCAGAGATCATGACTTGAATGCAGGTCTGGTCTCACTGGTCCTGAATGATCTTTTAAACCTTTTCAAAACAGGCCTATTTCCCCATTTTTGTATTCTCTGCTGCCAGTGAAATTGCTAAATGTAGATGTCCTTCTATTCTGATGTTGCAGTATTCATAACAGTAGGGAGTAGCTGCCTGCAGCGCCAGCATCCGGCCAGTTTACCCGAGCGTACGTGTGATGTCTTACAAGGGCCATAAGGTTAGGTATAAAGGTGACATCTACATGTACCCTCCTCAGAATTTTTCTGCCGCAGTGATCATCGGATGCCCATTCGCCAGTTCTACCTTACTTCGTGTTTTATCAGACGACTACAGTTACGAGTATCAAACCACATTTCACCAGAGCAGCTGCCTCCTCATCTGCCTTGTTCGAAGGCATTGATTCCCCTTCTATTTTAGAGGCAGACACTTGGACCTCAGTGCACACCTTCACCAAACACTGCAAGCTGGACATGGCATCCCGTGCTAGAGCCTGTTTTGCCAGAACTATACTACAGGGTCTCCTGGACCACGGAAACCCTTCCTCCTCCCAGGATCATACTTAAAGAAAGCTCTTGCCCACTGTGTCTGTCATTGTTCAGCCTGTGGAAAGTCAGTGGCAGGACATATAAAAGTTATTCAGCTAGAGCCACAGCAGCTACCACAGCATTTCTCAGAGAAGGCAGAAGCTAATCAGCTTTGGAAGCAGCTGCTTTGTTCTTGGTCTGTGTCTTTTGCAAACATTATAATCTTTGTGTTGCATTGAGGGTGAGGGCAGGGTTTGCCTCTGCTGTCCTGCAAAGTGTACATTCCAAGTGACACCAGTCAGAGCTGGCCACGCACAAGCCCACTACTGTGGGAGACATTCTGTTGGTGGGAGTGCAACAATGACTAATATGGTGAACATAGATGTGTTTGACTTTACCATAATTGTAGATGTTTGGGTACGGTGCACTGTTATAGTTTGTGTTCCCTCTCGCCATCTCCTGTCTTGCCCCTGTTGGGCATCCTGAGGCTGGAGGTGGATACTTGTACTACCGTGACTTTCACTTTCCTTGTCTTCCCTTACAAGGCTCCTTCCTTCAATGAACTTGCCTAAACTTCAGAGAAGGGAGATGGAGTCCTCATGGGTGGGCCTCCTTGTCAGGGACACTATATCCTCTTTTTTAGCCCACTAGCTGTGTGCCACCTGGGGCAGGCTGCTTGTCCAGCCAGGGCAAGGAGGATACAAAGATGGTGGGGAAGTTTGCCGAGGCCTCTAGAGGAAAGGTACCAGTCTGGAAACAAGGCTGGCTGTCAGGCTACCTGCAGGCAGGGTATTCCAGTAATGACTGCAGCAGTGAATGCACTCAACCATCTATTATTAGAGTAGGTTTCTTATAGAAATGTGCATAGCAGATTTATTTACAGACTTTTTTTTAACATAGTTTGTGCTATTAGGCCCACTAGAATTTCTATTCAACCACATTCTCCAGACAAGTGTCATTCCTAGGGAATGGAGGACTGCAGTGGTCATGCCTCTACACAAAGGCAGACCATCAGCAGACCCAGGGAACTACAGAGACCCATAAGCTTAACTAGTCTTATATGCAGGGCCATGGAAAACATCATTATTGTGGACCTGGTAAACAGACATAGGAAATCCTCACACTAGACCCATCCCAGTTCAGTTTTAAGGGAAGGTTATGCCTTCTAAACTTTGTGGACTTTTTGAGAAGGTTACTAGAGCCATGGACAAGGTCAAAACAGTGCATAATACCTACAGTGACCTAGGAAAGGCATTTGACACACAACTTTGGTTGTATTTTAGATAAATTTACAAATATAGGCATAAATATCTGTGTCACCCGATAACTAGCCAAATGGCTTGTAGATAGGGCACATGAAGTTAAGATGGAGGAATCCACCTTCACCAACAGGTCTGTTAGTGATGTTCCATAGGGCTGTATACTGGAACCTCTCATGTTTGGAATATACTTTTCTGATGTCAAGGCAAAATGTAGAAGGCCTTTGGCTGACCAAACTTGCTGATGACTAAGCTGGGTTCCATCACTGAATCTCCCAAAGATGTAGCTATCCTCCAGTAGGGTCTTACACAGACAAAAATAACTGGTGCCAGAACCATGGCCTAAACCTCAGTTTAAAAAAAAGAGGTAAAATTATGCCCTTTGGAAAGACAAACACCCCTGCAAATTACAACATTGATAACACTTCCCTAAGTGTAGACCCAGTGGTAAGGGACTTGGGTACTCAGGTTGACAGTAACCTGAACTTTGATCACCATCTGTCCGTGGTAGTGAGAAAAACCTTTTACATGGTGCAACTTATAAGTAAGGGCAATGCATCCAGATCTAAGGGGATCATAGCCCCACTGTATTCAACTCTCATCTGACCAGTGATAGAGTACAGTGCATCCTTAGGCATGTACCTGACCAGACATTTGCAACCGGTAGTGGCCACAGAGATTACTCACTAAACTAATACAAGGGGTAAAGATGTCCTGTGTGGACCACCTGAAAGCCCCCTCCGTGTACTTGATCTTCTGCAAACTACGAAGGGGCGATCTGTGTCTAATCTACAAGGCATTCTCCAATCCAGCCCTGATGGCTCTGCTACAAAACAAACACTAGAATTACCTGATCTGAGACTCTAAACCTCATCTGTGACATAAGCAAAAGAATTTGGAGAGACAGGTATGTGTCTTAGAGACTGCCCCTTCCGTGGAACAGGCTCTCCATTCAGGTCAAACAGAGCTCTTCTCTAAGCCTATTTAAACATTGTTTGGACTAATGGATGGGAATTCACAAATTCACCCCTGACTTGTCACCCTTGACCAATATGAACAGGGGCAGTTTGGAGACCACCTAAGGGGCAAGCATATAACAAAGCCATTCTAGGCCATGAGCATTGATAGTTGGGAAATCTAGTGCATGAATGGCTTAAAGCCCCTAGGGCCTTTAATCTAGTACCTCCTATGAGCCTATATTTTTGTTCACAACAGTCTGACTTCAGGCTACTCTGCAGAGTAGTAAACGATATGAATAAATTGCTGCTTTCACTAATTTTCCTCTTTTAAATTCTACTGCAGATGTAAATTGAAATAGCCACACTTCTAAACAAGTTCTCTATTCTCAGCTGTTAGAGAGGCATGATCTAATGTTGAGTGGAACATTCTAATTAAGCACTGTATGATTAGGTTTTTTTTACCCTTGTTTTCATGGATAACCAGATCGCCTCCCACTCTGTTATGCTACGTTTTATGAAGCTGTGTAGGCTGTTAGAGGAAAGAACGAGTCCCCATTGTGTCATCTGAAAGCAATTGGTAAGTGGTTTTACAGGCTTGTGCGTCACCCCTGGTTAAGTGTCAGCATCAGAAAATGACAGAGAATTTTGTCTGAAAGTTCCTTTAGGTCATAAAAAGGGCAAAATGATCTCTATCTCACATGCGTCCAGACGGATCTACTTCACTACACTGACATTCCACTTACCCAACTTTCACATTTCCGAGACGAAAGGACTGACATCCAGAATACCGACTTACCACTTGAGGTAAGTAACTGCTTGGCCATTCCGAAAAAAAAATAAACAGACAAGACTAAACCCACCCATGTGGGGGGCTTCATCCCCCCCCAACTAAATATACCAGCTTTGAGATCGCACTACAGTGGGGGTAAGGGGCAAAGTTCAACAGGATAACCAAGTGGTTACTTACCTCAAGTGGAAAGTCGGTGTTCCGGATGTCGGTTTTCTGGGTTTGTTGGTCCTTTCGTCTTGGCGATATGAGAATCGGGCAGGTGAAATGTCAGTTTACTAAAGTAGACCCTTCCAGGCATGAGTAACCTTTATAGTGAAGTAGGCTTTTTTCTGAAGGAATTATCAAGAAGACAGACATTTCAAAAGTAGATGGTGTTGAGTGAAGGATTTAGCTTGCTTATTGTCTGTGACATTGCAAATATTTTTTTCTACTACAAATTGACCCCCCCCCCTTTTTTTTTTAAATCAGGAAAACGGACTCCATGGCGAGGCATCCTGTTGTTTGGACCTCCTGGTACTGGTAAATCTTACTTGGCCAAAGCAGTGGCTACAGAGGCCAACAACTCCACATTCTTCTCTGTCTCATCTTCTGATCTTATGTCGAAATGGCTGGGTGAAAGTGAGAAGTAAGTGCCTGTAACTACAGTAGAACTGTTAGATGGCATTTAACCAAATGAATTTGGAAATTGTGAAGGTGTTCGTAATTACAGGTGTTTCTATTCAATATTTTGACTCTAGCAGTGATTTATTTGATAGATACTGTAGGATTGTCTCCCTAACCAGAAAAATTAACTGCCAAGATTGACCATTGGGCACCTACTGTCATAAGCATCTCTGTTTCACTAGAACATAACATTTAAAATGGGGGTCTTACCAGTCAGTCATGGTACACCAACCTTAACATGGGGGGTCCACCAGACAGTCGCAGTACACTAGTACGCTGACCTTAACATGGGGGTACACCTGTCAGTCACAGTACACCGACCCTAACATGGGGTTCTCCCTGTCGTCAGTCACAGTACATCAGAACACTGACCTTAACATGGGGTTACAGTAAACAAGTTCTTTTCATATACTGTTTTGTATTACTGTATTAATCAGCTGGTATTCTCAGCATACTTGCATTATGGCATGGCCTGTATTCAGAGTAGACTTGGGGAGTAAAATTCTGCATAGTGTTTTCAGAACAATGTGAATTTCGAAATCATTTATAAGCCGTAAGCTTACATAAATAAATAGCACTGCTAAGTACAAGCACTGTAGGAAAAATATGCTTCATTAAAACCAGAGTTATGGCTTAAAATAACTACCAGCAGTTGCAAGATGTATGCAATTTACTGAGGAAGGTTCTGAGAAGAAGGTTGTTGGAGAAGATGGTCGTTGAAAGAGTGCATTTAACTGTTATCAGAGTTACAAGTGTTCAAGTCCAAGACTGCCTGAGAGACAGACTGACTTGACTGATGTTTTGAAGTAAAAGTTTGAAACTAGTTTGCTGAAGGAGTGGTATAAACCTGATGTTCATAGTGTTTCACTGTTGCAGTCATTACTCTTGGGTTATCCTGCTGGCAGGCTACCCTCAATTGGCCAGAATTCCAAAGTCTAGGTCCGGCGTCGGTTGCTGTCGCCTCTTCCCTGACATCAGTGCGCCAGGGGTATAAAAGATGCAGCTGATGCCATTTTCTGCAGTCTTTCTTGCCACGCTGTGCCCGAAGCAAAAGCAGTTCGCAAGTGCCGGTCGGCTGACTCCTGAGATTTTCAAATACGAATTTCAGAACCGAAGTCTTCATTAAAGCCAAGTACCCCATTGGGGAAACTTTTTTTTTCCTCCAGACTGATGTCAGAAAAAGTTAATTGTATTTCTTGCAGGAAGCAAATACCTCATAAGGATTTTCACTCTTGCTGTATTCCTTGCCTAGGCCCTGATCACAAAGTTGCTAGCTGTCGGTTTTGTGCTAGATTTAACCAACGCACTATTAAGCGTCGGTTCGATTTTGCATTTCATTACTTTGGCCGAAGATTTAATTATATAATGCCGTCGGACCAGCCAACAACCGGAGTTTACAAAAAACTTAAGGACAAGGAAAAAGGATAGGCATCCGAGGTCCAGAATCGACGACGAGGCCTCTGCTAGGCCAGTCGCCAGTTCACCGGTTCTCAGTGAGGTGCTTTCGCAGCCCCTGGCACCCACTACCTCAGAGCCACATTCCGCTTCCGACTCCCATGTGGAGCCGACTGGGCCTCTGGATACTCAAGGTATTGGACACTCTGAAATCATTCCCTCAGATGGGTCCGGAGCTGCTGAGCAGGCATCAGCTTCTGAGGATGTCTTCAGACCTACACAACTATATATTAAGTCATCTTCAGCTTCAAAGACTAAAGCAGCTCTAAAGACAAAGAAACAAGTACAGCATTCTCCTCCTCAGACTTCCATGCCTAAAAAACAGATGCTCAAAATGGCCGAAGACCTAATTACTTTGATCAGGGGTTCCCATCCCCCCTCCTGATAAGAGGCCT
>NC_056742.1:488216347-488433847 GCF_019279795.1 Protopterus annectens | reverse complement strand
TTTCTATACACTTTAGAAAAATAGGTACTGAAACAAGTACTGTAAAAAACCCAATAAGAATCAATGAAAAACATTAAAAATAACCTAAACTATTAAAGCTGACAATTATACATTAACAATATATGACAATCTAATATATAAACACCAAAAATTTGTAATAAAATATTATGTTATATATCCAAAGCCCATCTAATGAACTTGATATGTGATTACTGTGACTTAAGTGCTGAATTCACTTCTTGCACTACTAAAATGCAATGCTATATTTAAAATAAATACAATGACTATAATGATATATATATATAATTAAAAAATATGTAATGAATGTAAGTAAAATACAATTGATTAAAATAAGTGATTTCAATTGACAACTCAATAGTTGTAGCCAAACTATACATAATTAATTTCTTACGTCATAATCATTGTTTCATCTTTGAAATGTTGTTTCATCACTAAAAAATGATTTAATCTCTAAAATGGGTTTACATCGAATATGATCATTAAGGCCTGGTGTGAGGTAGTTGCATCTAAATATATTTGCCACCAAACCTCCTTGAAACTCAACAAGGTTTTATGGTCACCCCCTCTGGGGTCCATTTTAATTGTTTCTAAGATGGCAAATTTGAAATTATACGTAACCCCCATCTTTTCAATATGTCTATATAGAGCCTTGGTGAGGTCCTTCCTCCTGATGTTATACAAATGATCGTATATTCGCTTTCTGAGACACCTCTCTGTCTTACCTATATAATAACTTGCACATTTACTACACTTAGCCAGGTATATGAGCATTTTTGTACTACAATTTCCATATTTAAATTTTACTAATGTCGTAAGTCCATTCTGAATAATCATCTGTTCCTTTTTTGATATGTATGTGCATTGGTTGCATGTAATTTGTGTTTTATTTGCATTCTTTGAACCCTTCACTCCTGCCGATTGTTGTTCCAACAAGCTTTTTATATTCATTCCCATTTTATAAACAAATCTTGTTTTTTTACCCATTATTTCCAAAAAAGTGGAGTCTCCTGAAATCAAATACCAAAATGTATTTAATGTATTTACTACGTTCTCTGCTGCAGGACTGTACCGTAAAATAAAAGACCTCTGGTGGAAAATTGTCTCATTATCATGGTTAGTCCTAACATTTTGAATCTGTTTGCTCTTGAATCCAGATCCTAATAAGGGTTTGAACTTTATACCCCACTCTTGAATAACATATTGCCCTATATTTTGCATCATTTTCAATGGATACCATCTCTTGAAATAATTCTGTTATAAATGTAATTTCTTCTACCATTTTGTTTACATCTGAGGTCATGCGGGTAGCATGTATACATTGCCCTTTAAATATATTGTTTCATATTAACTGGATGACAACAACTATATTCCAAGTAATCATTGGAAAAAGTGTTTTTTTTTCTTTGTATTCTGGACATAAAACTACCTTCCTTGTTGTATATATGTGTCCAGATAAGCTATTCCCTCAGTATTATGGGCATGTGTGAATTTAAGATATTCACTACAAAGGTTAAGAAATTGTAAAAATGCATCTAATTTTTCCTTGCTGTCATCCCGTAATATATAAATGTCATCTAAAAATCTGGAATAATACTTGATACTCTTGAAAAACGTGCTAGGAAATAAGATGTATCAAATAACTATTACTAATAATAACAATATTGACATGACAAAGAAAAAAAGTACTTTTATACCCCCTAGTCACCCTATGGTGGTCACATGTCAGAAAATTGTGACAAGAGAGATTTATCAAATGTCCAATAAGTTTAATAAAGCAAATTTTACAAGTAACTTAATGGAAGATGAAGGGAAGATATTAAAAGCTTTACAAAAGGATACTAACATTAGGGTGATGAAGCCTGACAAGGGGGCTGGTGTAGTCATATATGACAGTATCGAATACACCAAAAAAAGTATGACATTCTTTACTACTCAGGTAATTATGAATCAATTTCCATTAATGAGATTAATATAGCCATCAAAGGATAGACTCATACATAGAGGAATTGAATATTGATGGTAGGATTAATAGTGAAATTGACAATTACCTTAGAGGTAAATATCCTAGATTAGCCACTTTAGTGGGCATACCAAAAGTACACAAAGATACAAAAGACCCCCCCCCCCATTTCAGCCCATCATTTCAGGCAGCAAATCCAAAACATTCCCTATGGGAAAACTTATAGATACAAGGTTAAAAGATGTATACAGTAGGATATCACATTTGGTGAAAGATTCATGGGAGTTTCTCAGTACCTACCTCACAGAAGCATGGAAGGAAGGATTTGTCATTATTGACGTTATCGACCTTTTTTCATGCATTCCAAAACAAGCAGGATTAGATGCTTTTTGTAACAGCATTACCAAGCATGTCAGTTTCAGTTGGGATGAGACATGACTCATTTTGGAATTAATGTCTATAGTGCTTGACAATAATTTCATCTATTTTGAGGGTGAGCACTTCAGGCAGACCAGGGGGGTAGCTTTGGGAGCAGCTTGTACTCCCATATTTGCCAACCTGGTCATGCTAGACTGGGAGGACTCCATCTTATTTCCTAGCATGTTTTTCAAGAGTATCAAGTATTATTTCAGATTTTTAGATGACATTTACATGTTACGGGATGACAGTAAGGAAAAATTAGATGTATTTTTACAATTTCTTAACCTTAGTAGTAACACATTCCCATAATACTGAGGGAATAGCTTATCTGAACACTTATATATACAACAAGGAAGGTAGTTTTAAGTCCAGAGTACAAAGAAAAAAACACTTTTTCCAATGATTACTTGGAATATAGTAGTTGTCATCCAGTTAATATGAAACAATATATTTAAAGGGCAATGTATACATGCTGCCTGCATGACCTCAGATGTTAACAAGATGGTAGAAGAAATTAAATTTATAACAGAATTATTTCAAGAGAGAGGGTATCCATTGAAAATGATGCAAAATATAGGGCAATATGTTGTTCGAGTGGGGTGTAAAGTTCAAACCCTTATTAGGATCTGGATTCAAGAGCAAACAGATTCAAAATGTTAGGACTAATCATGATAATGAGACAATTTTCCACCAGAGGTCTTTTATTTTACGGTACAGTCCTGCAGCAGAGAACGTAGTAAATATATTAAATACATTTTGGTATTTGATTTCAGGAGATTCCACTTTATTGGAAATAATGGGTAAAAAAAAACATACATATATATATATATATATATATATATATATATATATATATATATATATATATATATATATATATATATATATATATATATATATATCATTATAGTCATTGTATTTATTTTAAATATAGTATTTCATTTTAGTAGTGCAAGAAGTGAATTCAGTCACAGTAATCGCATATCAAGTTCATTAGTTGGGCTTTGGATATATAACTTATTGTATTACAAATTTTTTGGTGTTTATATATTAGATTGTCAGATATTGTTAATTTATAATTGTCAGCTTTAATAGTTTAGGTTATTTTTAATGTTTTTCATTGATTGTTACTGGTTTTTTTTTACGGTACTTGTTTCAGTACCTATTTAAAATGTATAGAAATACATATTAATTTTTAGTTTTTGGAAGGATTTATGGTTCATCTAGAGGAAATATTCCCTCTATATATCTTAGAAGTGCATTCAATGGATATGACATATGTAGGCGATTTTGAAAACACTGAGCAATTATGTAAGTATTGCTTTAAATGCTATGAATGCTTTAAATGGATATACGTTTGCTAGTTATGTATCCTTTGAATATTGGCACCAAATTTCAAATATAAGGTGAGACAAGTTCAGTAAAAAATGTTCTGAAGAAGCCCACTGTGTCTATGGGTGAAAGTGCTTAACCGTTGGTGTGTTTTTCCCATTTGTGGTCTTTATTTGTGTTTATGGAATAAACCTTTGAAGTAGAGGTGGTCCTACACTTATTGGTGAGTCCGTGACTGTGAGAGATTTAAAACCTCTCACAAATAAGCAGGCCATTTCCAAAATTGAACTTTGCTTCATTTATAACTACTTCAGTGATATATGTACTGGTTGGTGCACCCTATACTCTCACGTTGTCCTCCCACTCGTTCATTTATACCTACGGTGATGCATGTACTGGTCCATGTACCCTATACTCCCACATTGACCTCCCACTCATTCATTTATAACTACTTCAGTGATATATGTACTGGTCCATGTACCCTATACTCCCACGTTGACCTTCCACTCGTTCATTTATAACTACTTCAGTGATATATGTACTGGTCCATGTACCCTATACTCCCACGTTGACCTTCCACTCGTTCATTTATAACTACTTCAGTGATGTATGTACTGGTCCATGTACCCTATACTCCCACATTGACCTCCCACTCGTTCATTTATAACTACTTCAGTGATGTATGTACTGGTCCATGTACCCTATACTCCCACATTGACCTCCCACTCATTCATTTATAACTACTTCAGTGATATATGTACTGGTCCATGTACCCTATACTCCCACGTTGACCTTCCACTCGTTCATTTATAACTACTTCAGTGATATATGTACTGGTCCATGTAGCCTATACTCCCACATTGACCTCCCACTCGTTCATTTATAACTACTTCAGTGATGTATGTACTGGTCCATGTACCCTATACTCCCACGCGTTCATTTATAACTACTTCAGTGATGTATGTACTGGTCCGTGCACCCTATACTCCCATGTTGACCTCCCACTCGTTCATTTATAACTACTAAAGTGATATATGTACTGATCCGTGCATCCTATACTCTCACGTTTACCTCCCACTCATTCATTTATAACTACTAAAGTGATATATGTACTGGTCAGTGCACCCTATACTCCCACATTCACCTCCCACTCGTTCATTTATAACTACTTCAGTGATACATGTACTGGTCCGTGCACCCTATACTCTCATGTTCACCTCCCACTCGTTCATTTATAACTACTTCAGTGATATGTACCGGTCAGTGCACCCTATACTCCCACATTCACCTCCCACTCGTTCATTTATAACTACTAAAGTGATATATGTACTGGTCAGTGCACCCTATACTCCCACTCGTTCATTTATAACTACTAAAGTGATATATGTACTGGCCAGTGCACCCTATACTCCCACGCGTTCATTTATAACTACTAAAGTGATATATGTACTGGTCAGTGCACCCTATACTCCCACGTTGACCTCCCACGTGTTCATTTATAACTACTAAAGTGATATATGTACTGGTCAGTGCACCCTATACTCTCACGTTCACCTCCCACTCGTTCTTTCATACTTCATCAGTTCCATTTTTCAGATTCAGGAAACCTTTTTTACCATTTCTAGAAGGCTTAGAACTCAGACGTGTCCCCTAATAACAGAAGACGTAAAAGGCTAAGCAAAGAGACACCAACTGGAGGGCTTGGAAATGGGGTACCATTTTCAAGCATCTTCACCAGGACTTCCTAGATCAGAGAAAATAGATTAAGGAAGCTACCAGTAGTACAAAAGCACCTTAATTCATACAAAATCAAGTAATCTTCCTAAAAAATAACTCTTTTGGAAAGAGAGAGAACTACTCACAAACAATATCACCAGTGCCCCAACCTCCCTTAGGAATAAGGTAGAATACAGTACTACTAACTTCACTTAAAGCTATGTGAACTACCTGCTGTCAGCAGTAAGATACATTATCTGCTCATTTCTTTCCCGTCCTTACCGCTCTTCTACTGACATGGACCTCTCCCTTGTTCAGCTCTGTTCCCATCTCTCTCTTTCTACTTGCTCTCTCTACTTGCTAACAGTTTAATTCCTTACCACTCTTCTGACGTGCACCTCTCCCTTGTTCAGCTCTGTTCCCATCTCTCTCTCTGCTTGCTAACAGTTTAATTGAATTCATCTGGAGCCAGAATCAGCATACTGTATCCAACTTTATTGAGGCTCGTGGATAATAAAACTGTAAACCTTTCATTCAGGTTTTTAATCTGTCATGTCTGGTACAGCCCAACGTCCTGTATACTTACCGTAGTCCTATCTCTGTCATAATTACCCTCAGCCACACAGCTTAATTATCACAGAACCACTTTGAATCTTTGCCCACAGACTAAAATATTCAAACCAAGTGCTATCCAGTTTTCGAACTTATAAAAACAGCTACGGCCTGCCCTATGATCCGTAACATGGTTTAGAAATACTTTACGCTGTTACCGCCTTACTGTCTGCTACCAGTACTATCTGTAATAAGTGATGGCATTATCACAGCTTGTATCCTTGAGGAAATAAGGGCTTTTCAGACTGTCACCCACAGTCTCCTTGTATGTAAACTGAGGAACTAAACTGAGCAAACTAAACTTTGGCATAACACAATTCAGAAGTTCCAAAACTATCTAAAAGATCATGCCTTTCAAATCTATATTAACTCACTTTCGGAAACAACAGTATTTTGGAACATTGAAGTCTCCCAAGATTCGGTTTTAGGGTTTTATTCTCACCAATCTGATAGTGTTACATCGGAATCTCCCAAGGTTCGTTATTAGGGCTTTTGTTGTTTTTACTATTGTTAGTGATACATCGGAATCTCCCAAGGTTCGTTATTAGGACTTTTGTTGTTTTTACTATTGTGTTAGTGATACATCGGAATCTCCCAAGGTTCTGTATTAGGGCTTTTGTTGTTTTTACTATTTTGTTAGTGATACATCGGAATCTCCCAAGGTTCGTTATTAGGGCTTTTGTTTTTTTACTATTTTGTTAGTGATCCATCAGAATCTCCCAAGGTTTGGTATTAGGGCTTTTGTTGTTTTTACTATTTTGTTAGTGGTATTACTCTTGATCTACTCTGTCTTTTTATCACGATATGTAGAGATGACATCCTTATGCTCAAGGCAAGGAAAAATGCAACTCCTTTCAGTTTAACCTACAGACTAATTTATCTGCATCATGTAAGTGGCTTCATAATAGTAGGTTATCAATAATATCCTCAAACACCCTATTATACCAACCTTAGTTCCTGAAGAAATTAAAGTAAATGTTATTCCTTTTATCTCAGATACCTGGGACTTGCAGTTGACACACAGCTCTCACAGATAATACTACATAATTCTGTCACAATTTAAACTTTGGTAATGGGAGGTGAGATATTGTGCAAGTCAGTCTTTACAAACTGGGATATGGTCTACCTCTACTTTGCCTTTACTAAGCACAAATTATCCAAAAACTGCTGTCTGTAGAAAACAAACTATGAAGATTTTCTACTTGTAGACTCCACAGAAGTCATCATTGTGATTTACTAGAAAGCTTCAACTTGGTACATGTTACAAGCAGGACCACACTTCTTGGCATCTTGATTTTTAGAATACTACAGTTTGAATATTGCCCTCTCTAAAAGGAAACATCTTTTTAGGGAAAAAAACTAATCACTTCTAAGCAGTCAAGCTGACCTTTTTATTATCCAGGCCAAAGTTGACAAATATTACGGAGAAAGCGCCTTCTCTAAACGACATACACTGTGGCATTATTTTCCAAGTGATATAAAACAAAATAATCAAAACGTGTAAACATTAAAAAAAAAAAAAGGCAATATTTCCTCTTAGTGGATTGAAATGTATGTGCCTCTGGGCTGCTGATTATAACTGCACTCTAGAGTAATTCTGAAGTCACAAAAGCTGCGACTTGTATGCAGTGTGAATGTCTAAAAGTGACGTATCAGTGTGTGAATGTCTAAAAGTGACGTATATTTGTTCATACTTCAGGTGTATTAAACGTGTATATATATTCTTTACTTCTATTGTTTTGTTCATCTGTCTTTTGTTGTCATTGTTTGGGTCCTTCTTTTATTGCAGTGCCATAGTGTACTGTTGTCAGTGTTTGGGTCATGACTGAAAAGGGTCAGTAGACCAGGTCACCCAGCTCACCTACCCAGTTTATCAGATGGTAAATAGTCAACACCAAAACGTAACGGGAAAACTAAGTACGATGAGCATATAAAATAAGCAAAAATATGTTGTTTTCAGGCAGATGCTTTCACCACACTGATGTGGTTTCTTCAGACTATCAGTTATCAAAAAAAACACATCTCATACCTCATTTATAGATAACATTTCAAATAGAAATATCCAGTGAGAAAGTTTGCTCGCACATCATATTCAGTGACTACCTAATGCATGCATCAGTGATGACGTCATGACATAAATTCTTCTTAAAGCAGCAACAAATGTCTATACACATTATGATGGCATATATAGGTAAACTCTCTTATTAACGCAAGACACATACACTAACTAGTGCTATCCTAAAATTCATTTAGGTACCCCTTTCCTTTAAGTACGAGTTTAATGGATACTTTGTTGAGTCCAGCTTCCTTATTGGCCCTCAACCTTAGTATCCACAGTAGCTCAGCTCCTTCTGTCTTATTTTCCACATTGCCCAGTCTTACTGTTTCCCTAATAACCTCGATGGCTGTAAATTTAAAATTACGCTCTAGCGTGGTATTAAAAATATATATTTATCTCATTGGATATTAGATATTTTATTTATAAATGAGGTATGAGACGTGATTTTTGATAATTGATGGTCTGAAGAAGCCACATCAGTGTGGTGAAAGCGCTTGCCTGAATAAACTGTATTTTTGCATATTTTATACGCTCGTTGTACTTTGTTTTGCTGTTGCGTGTTGGTGTTTATTTTGCTTATATTTCTACGGCACTTCATTTACCCGTGGGCTTATCTTTGTGTGTTAGATGGTAAATAGTCCCTATCCATGGGACTTGAGTTGTAATTTGCTAGCAGAATTTTGTTTGACTGATATAGAAACATTGTATTTTTTTTAATTACTGATGTAGCTGTTCGATTCTCAGTTAAAAGCGTCTTCTGTGTGGAGACATGCGTGAATGGGCGTACTTTAGTTGAAGGCTGTGCGTCAGGGCTGGCAACTCAGCACATAAAAATCTACTGCCAATCATTAGTGGACCGGAGTTCCTCTGTGGCGACCCCTAACCGGGAAAAGCCAAAAGACACAACAACAACTGATGTAGTTGTGTTTTCTTCTGTTAGTTGCTTAACTTTGGAAAGAGTCATTTGAGAAATATTTGCATAATTTATGATCTTGATAACTTTTATAACGCCTTTATTAAATTACATGACATTAAAATGATAAATCCATATGCAGTAATAGAAAACACTATATTTACACTTTTTTCTTGCAGTATACATTTTAAAGTTTTCCATTCACTCGAATTGCGTGAATTGCTCCTACCTTCCATTATATTTCAGTCCTCCTGAACAGTATTCTGCATGTATTGTTCCCACAAATACCATTTATTTCTATGCAATTTGCTCCTGCCCTTTTCTAAAGATGCCGCTTCCAGTTCTTTTATCTCGGTTGCGATATTCAGTACTTATGTTATTTTCGGTTTAGTTTTTGATTCTCATTTTCTACTAATTGCTTTTTTACGGCCAGTAGCACCAGTACCATTAAACGTAGAAGGCCTTACTATATCTGGGCAGTTCTGCTCATATATCCCTCTTCAGTGGTAATCATTTGTTCCCCAACATTACTGACCAAGTGTTTTGTAGAAAATTTAGTCTGCCACCTCACTGCATGTTCCCAATTACCTCTCTTTCCTGTCACACCTCCAGCGTTTGCTGTCTGCCTCAAGAAGAATTCTCTGGTGTGTTTTGGTTATAAAACACGTTCAAGCAAAAACCCCAAACCTTTTGGGAGCTGTACACATGTCTAATCTTGGACTTAGTTGTATAATTGGGAGCTGTAGACACATCCTAATACTGGACCTTGTTACATAATTGGGAGCTATACACACGTCCTACTACTGGACCTTGTTACATAATTGGGAGCTGTACACCTGTCCTACTACTGGACCTTGTTACATAATTGGGAGCTGTACACCTGTCCTACTACTGGACCTTGTTACATAATTGAGAGCTGTACACCTGTCCTACTACTGGACTTTGTTACATAATTGGGAGCTGTACACCTGTCCTACTACTGGACCTTGCTACATAATTGGGAGCTGTACACGTCCTACTACTGGACTTTGTTACATAATTTATTTATTTATTTACATTTGTTGACCAGGAGTGTCCGACTGGACGTAGGTCCATTTTCAGTGGAGGCTCGGGGAGAAAAGCTCCACAGTTAAAATAGACAGTAGTTACATTGGATTACATAGCGATTAACAACGTGATTAATATAGCAATTAATTACAAACATATTTACAGATGAAGAACATAGTACATCAGTAGACAACTAGAATCTTTATCTGCGAAGTACATAACAGACATTAACAAATGTTACAATAAGAAGTTCCTGCTGTATAAGTACTAGGCTTATGAGCATCTGAGCTTGCTATAATCAAGTCAGTTAGTGGGGTGGAACGAAAGATGGTGGTTGGATGGGATGGGTGATATTAGAGTGTGAGTTGCAAGGGCATAGCTAGCATGTTTTTAGGTGTGCTTTTAGTAAAGTTTTGAAGTGGGTGCATGATGGTACGGAGGTAATTGTGGGTGGGAGGGAGTTCCATAATTTGGCTATGGCACAAGAGAATAGTGCTTCACCAGCAGAGTTATTGGCTTTAGTGATCTGCAAGTGATTTTTGTTGCTGGATCTTAGCGGTCTGATGGTGCAATAGGGTTGGAGTAGATTCTGGAGGGATGGGACATTTAGTGGATGGTTTACTAGTTTTTGGGTGAGTGAGAGTTGATACCATTGAAGGAGGTGAGGGAGTTCAAGCCAGTCCAGTTCAGCAAGTGAGAGACGGTGGTGACTACGGTAGGATGCCCCTGTGGCGAATTTGGCGATTTTGTTGTAGCAGGTCTCTAGCTTGTTTAGATCGCATTGCCTTAGGTTGGTATATATTGGAGAGGCATAAAGTAGGGTGGAGATAAGGTGGGAATTTGCTATTGAAATCTTTGCTGCTTTGGTGAGAAGTTGCTTATTTCTGTATAATGCTCCTAGTTTTTTTGTGGACTTTTTATGGTCATGGATATGTGAATGTCAAATTTTAATTTGTCTATTTCCACTCCTAGCAGTTTGGTGTGTAGATTTGGGTATGTAGTGTTGTCTTTTGCTGTGATGTTAAAGTGAGAGTTGTTTTGAGTATGTTTGGTGGGGTGGAAGAAGAGTAGTTTAGTTTTGTTTGGGTTGAGTATTAATTAGGCATCAGATAACCAAGTTTCAACAGAGGAAAAGGCTTCCTGTGTGACTTTTTGCAGTTTGGGTAGGGACTGGGCTGAGCAGATGATGGTTGAGTCATCTGCGTATTGTATGAGAGTGCCTTGTTTGGTGGCAGAGACTAGATTATTTGTGAAAACAGAGAAGAGTAGGGGTCCAAGGATGGATCCTTGGGGAACCCCTATGGAGACAGGTAGTTGGGGAGATGTGTCATTCTGCCATACAACAGATTGTTGGCTGGGAGCTGTACACGTCCTACTACTGGACTTCGTTACATAATTGGAAGCTGTACACACGTCCTACTAGTGGACCTTGTTACATAATTGGGAGCTGTACACATGTCCTACTACTGGACCTTGTTACATAATTGAGAGCTGTACACACGTCCTACTACTGGACTTCGTTACATAATTGGGAGCTGTACACACGTCCTACTACTGGGCCTTGTTACATAATTGGGAGCTGTACACACGTCCTACTACTGGACCTTGTTACATAATTGGGAGCTGTACACACGTCCTACTACTGGACCCTGTTACATAATTGAGAGCTGTACACATGTCCTACTACTGGACTTTGTTACATAATTGGGAGCTGTACACGTGTCCTACTACTGGACTTTGTTACATAATTGGGAGCTGTACACGTGTCCTACTACTGGACTTTTTTACATAATTAAGAGTTGTACACATGTCCTACTACTGGACCTTGTTACATATTTGGGAGCTGTACACGTTCTACTGGACCCTGTTACATAATTGGGAGCTATACACATGTCCTACTACTGGACCTTGTTAACATAATTGGGAGCTGTACACCTGTCCTACTACTAGACTTTGGTACATAATTGGGAGCTTTACACGTCCTACTACTGGACCTTGTTACATAACTGGGAGCTGTACACCTGTCCTACTACTGGACCTTGTTACATAATTGACTTTGTTACGTAACTGGGAGCTGTACACACGTCCTACTCCTGGACCTTGTTACATATTTGGGAGCTGTACACCTGTCCTATTACTGGACTTGTTTACGTAATTGGGAGCTGTACACGTCCTACTACTGTACTTTGTTACATAATTGGGAGCTGTACACCTGTCCTTCTACTGGACCTTGTTACATAATTGAGAGCTGTACACCTGTCCTACTACTGGACCTTGTTACATAACTGGGGGCTGTACACGTCCTACTATTGGACTTTGTTACATAATTGGGAGCTGTACACCTGTCCTTCTACTGGACCTTGTTACATAATTGAGAGCTGTACACCTGTCCTACTACTGGACCTTGTTACATAATTGGGAGCTGTACACATGTCCTACTACTGAACCTTGTTAAATAATTGGGAACTGTACACAAGTCCCACTACTGGACCTTGTTACATAATTGAGAGCTGTACACATGTCCTACTACTGGACCTTGTTACATAATTGGGAGCTGTACACATGTCCTACTACTGGACCTTGTTACATAATTGGGAGCTGTACACATGTCCTACTACTGGACTTTGTTACATAACTGGGAGCTGTACACCTGTCCTACTACTGTACTTTGTTACATAATTGGGGGCTGTACACATGTCCTGCTACTGAACTTTGTTACATAGTTGGGAGCTGTAGACACGTCCTACTACTGGACTTTGTTACATAATTGGGAGCTGTACACACATCCTACTACTGGACGTTGTTACATAACTGGGAGCTGTACACATGTCCTACTACTGGACCTTGTTACATAATTGGGAGCTGTACATCTGTCCTACTACTGTACTTTATTACATAATTGGGAGCTGTACACATGTCCTACTACTGGACTTTGATACATAATTGGGAGCTTTACACGTCCTACTACTGGACCTTGTTACATAATTGGGAGCTGTACACATGTCCTACTACTGGACCTTGTTACATAACTGGCGGCTGTACACGTCCTTCTACTGGACTTTGTTACATAATTGGGAGCTGTACACGTCCTACTACTGGACCTTGTTACATAATTGGGAGCTGTACACATGTCCTACTACTGGACTTTGTTATATAATTGGGAGCTGTACACTTGTCCTACTACTGGACCTTGTTACATAATTGGGAGCTGTACACGTCCTACTACTGGACCTTGTTACATAATTGGGAGCTGTACACGTCCTACTACTGGACCTTGTTGCATAACAGGGAGCTGTACACCTGTCCTACTACTGGACCTTGTTACATAATTGGGAGCTGTACACACGTCCTACTACTGGACTTTGTTACATAATTGGGAGCTGTACTCCTGTCCTACTACTGGACCTTGTTACATAATTGGGAGCTGTACACCTGTCCTACTACTGGACCTTGTTACATCATTGGGAGCTGTACATCTTTCCTACTACTGTACTTTGTTACATGATTGGGAGCTGTACATCTTTCCTACTACTGTACTTTGTTACATAATTGGGAGCTTTACACCTGTCCTACTACTGTACTTTGTTACATAATTGGGAGTTGTACACCTGTCCTACTACTGGACCTTGTTACATGATTGGAAGCTGTACACATTTCCTACTACTGGACTTTGTTACATAATTGGGAGCTGTACACACGTCCTACTACTGGACCTTGTTCACTAATTGGGAGCTGTACATGTGTCCTACTACTTTACTTTGTTACATAATTGGATGCTGTACACACGTCCTACTACTGGACTTTATTACATAACTGGGAGTTGTACACACGTCCTACTACTTGGCTTTGTTACATAATTGCGAGCTGTACACATGTCCTACTACTGGACTGTGTTACATAACTGGGAGCTGTACACCTGTCCTACTACTGGACTGAGTTACATAATTGGCGGCTGTACACGTGTCCTACTACTGGACCTTGTTACATAATTGGTGGCGGTACACTTGTCCTACTACTGGACCTTGTTACATAATAGGGAGCTGTACACGTGTCTTCCTACTGGACTTTGTTACATAATTGGGAGCTGTACACATGTCCTACTACTGGACTTTGTTACATAACTGGGAGCTGTACACCTGTCCTACTACTGGACTGAGTTACATAATTGGGGGCTGTACACGTGTCCTACTACTGGACCTTGTTACATAATTGGGGGCTGTACACATGTCCTACTACTGGACCTTGTTACATAATTGGTGGCTGTACACATGTTCTACTACTGGACCTTGTTAAATAATTGGTGGCTGTACACATGTCCTACTACTGTACTTTGTTACATAATTGGGAGCTGTACACATGTCCTACTACTGGACTTTGTTACATAATTGGGGGCTGTACACGTGTCCTACTGTTGCTCTTTTACTGCCTTTTCATTCTCTCTCTTCCTAGTCTTTTCATCTCCTCTGATTCTTATCCTTATCCCTGCAGTATGTTGTACGTCTTAGTAATTGCACCTCTAATAACGACTTCATTTCTAGACTGAACTTCCCAGTCCTGATATCTGCAGGTAAGAGAATACGACAAATATGTCCCAGGGTTAAGTGCACGCAGAAATGCCCAACATGCACACGTACACACACGTAAAGTAGGAATTTAGTACTTCCTGCTGTTTCCTTGCTTTCCAATTGCACATTGCTCAAATATCTGTGAATAATTCTGTTAAAACTTACACTGCCATGAATACAATAAAAGTAGCAATGACACTTCCCTGTCATAATCTACTCTATTAAGACTAAAGGCTGACAAGACGTGGGGAACTCTGCACCTAAAACTTTCATAGGCATATTAGCCCTCCAGTTTTCCCATTGTCCTGTGCATCAAAGACCCATCCTGGGATTTGTATTGCTGTGCAGCGCACACTACTCTTATGATTGAGCTAGACTTCTTTTAGATTTTGTTTTTAGGGATTTATTTCTTAATTCCTGTTTTGTCTCCTTCTCTCATCTTCTTAGATTGGATTGCCTTTCTGTTTTTATACCTATCACAGGTCAGTGTATTTTTTGTATTTATTTAGTGCTTATAAGTTTCCCCCTCCACCAGAATTTCTGGTGGTCTTTCCTTCCTCATTTTCTCAGATTACAGTTCGTCTTTGTGTTGAAGTTGGAAGTTTTCATCAGGTATCCATCCTAGCTTTCTGCTTGAGTGCACAGCCTGATGATCTTCATGTGATCACTGCTGCAGTAACGTTAGCTAAATGAGTTGAATCCTGCTAAGGATTCCAAAATTTTCAGGGCACCTTCCAAACAACCAAACCATCATAGATTGTTATGAGCCTAATGACTTGAGTGACCTTTCCAAGCCTAGTCAAGTTTTCCCCAAAAGAATAATCATGTCCTGTATCCAAAATAGAGAGCCAAGCATTATAAGCTACTTCTGTGTTAAGTGACATGAGTTTGGCTGTGAAGTCCTTCAGGGCTTTCCTGTCTTCACAAAGAAGGAACTAGCTGAAGAGAGTTCCATTGTCCATCCCCCCCAACAGGGAGTCATGGGCGATGCACAGACTGGGGAAGCATGTCTTTGTTTCAGTGACTTTTGCCTTGCAGTCGCTGAGCTATTTGGCAAACTTTTAGACTTCAGAGAGATTTGACCAAGGAGTTCAAGATTTAGTAACTTCTCAGTTGGCATACCCTACAGTCAGTATCCAATAGTTCTATAAGGTCAGTTTCCAACATAACTGAAGGGATCTCTAGAGTGACTGGTTCAAGTATTTCCATGAGCAAGCATGTCTAGATGAGCTTGTGTGATTTTGCAGAGCCATTTAAGTCCAATTTCATCAATGCTCTCTTTGACGGAACTACTGTTTTTGGCCCTAAGGTAAAGGAATCGCTGTCCTGGTGTGAGAAGGATGGAAAAGAACTTGTCTACCTTGGGCATATGTTTTTCAGCCCCCCCAGAGATCATATTCCAGGAATCAGTGAAGTGGCAAAAAGATGTGGTTCAAAAAGTTACAAGGTACTTTCCGTGATGCACAAGAAGGAGGTGCCCACAAAGGCAGTGGGGAGAACTCCAATTGATGTCCTCATGGCAGAAGTGGCCCACAAAACCAGGGTTCACAAGAATCGTTCTTTGATGAACCCTACCAGTGCTCCTGAATGGAGGCCTGGCTGTCGACCTGTGGAGGCAGTCGGTGGATGGCTATCCCTGCACCAGAGGACCTGGCTAGACTTAAAGATATGTGGGTGCAGAGGATTATATAATACCATTTTCCCTACCACCACCAATTCCCAGAAATATCCCCCATGTTCCACCCAGTCAGAGGGATTACGTAGCAATCCAGATTCCAAAGCTGCTGGAAAGCGTCATCCAGGAGGCCCCACCAGACCATATAGGATCTGGAACTTACTCAAGTGCCAAAGAAAACAGGAGACTGGAGACCAATTTTGCATTTCACAAATCTAAACAAATCTGTTCACTGAAGCAAGTTCCTGATGGTCACAGTTCAGTCCATTCTCATTTTTTTTCTTGACAAAGACAACTGGATGTGCTTAACAGATTTTCAGGACACCTACAATCACATAAAAATGAACGGGTGATCCAGAAAGCACCTACACTTCCGGATGGAAGCCGGTCACTACCAACCAATTCGGAGTAACTGCCGTTTGGACTCACTGCAGCCCCCAGGGTATTCACCAAAACATGGCAGTTGTAGCAGCTTACCTCAGGCTGCAGGGATTACAGGTGTTTTCCTACCTGGATGACTGGCTGTTTACTACTCCGACCAGGCATCAACTAATTTGTACAAGGGATCAGGTTCTCCACACCTATGATCTCCTAGGAATAACCGTAAACTACAGTAAATCACAACTTCAACCAACTCGGGCATTGGAATTTATTGGAGCACTGCTCAACACAGACTGCCATTGCATCCCTTCCACCACAGCAAGTTCAAACAGTAAGTTCACAGATCAAGAAGGTTGTAGAGAATACATCAATCTCAGCCCGCACAGTTCTCCAAACTCTAAGTCTCATGGTGGCAGCGATAACCTTAGTTCTGTTGGCCAGGTTTTGCATGCAGATTCTTCATTGGATGTTGGCTACTCAGTGGTCAATCTTCTATCAGTCAGTGTTATTTTTGATCTAAATTGCCAACAAGAAGTCTCTATCGGTGAATCCAATCCGATCAACTGTCCCATGGCCATCCCTTCATCCCCCAGCAGACCAAGGCCATAGTGACCATAGATGCTTCTCAGGGCAGGGGGGGGGCATTATCTGGGGAAGACAGTCCATGGTACCTGGTCCCCTGAAGAGGCCAATTTTCATGTAAATGTTGTAGAGATGAGAGCAGTGCGCTTGGCATTGTGAGCATTTGAAGACGTTCTTCCCTCTGGGATGATTGCAGTTCAAATGGACAACTTGTCATTTGTCTGGTACATCAACAAACAAGGGAGAACCAAATCTTATCCATTGTGTCGAGAAGCTGTCAGGGTCTGGCAGTGGGCAATCTCTTCCGACTGCTTTCTTTTACTGACACATATTCCGGGGAGATCCAGCGTGATTGCGGACAAATTGAGCAGGTGCATCCTTCCACGAGTGGTACCTCAACCAAAAAGTGGTGGATGAGATTTTCCGTCAGTAGGGGGGATAGCCATGCTGCGATCTTTTTGCCTCTTCCCTAAACAACTGCAGCAACTTCTTTGCCCTGATTACAGCACAAGAGCAGTCACTGAGGGATGCTCTACTTCAGGATTGCTGACCCCCCTACACACACACACACACACACACACACACACACACACACACACACACACACACAAGTCTCATTTATGCCTTCTCACCAACACAATTGATTCCAAAATTTCTGCAGAAAGCTGCCAGGTCAAAGAGCATATTAGTCCTTATTGGCCTTGACAAATTTGGTTTCCCTTCCTATGGCCTCACCTGGTTCAACCACCATGGAACCTAGATCCAACTTCAGACCTCCTATTTCACCCAGTGGGCATGTCACACACGGATATACCAAACCTCAAGTGGACTCCTCCAGTTCCCTTAGTAGTAGCCAGATAATCTATGCGCTCATCACCTGTCTGACGTATAGTTTTGTCTTCCAGTAAACCCTTGAGAAGGAAAATGTGATGTTCATGTTTCACTGTTGCAGTCGTCACATTTGGGTCATCTGCTTGCAGTAGCCCTCAGTCGGCCTGATTAACAAAGTCTTGGATCCTGTGTTAGTTGTCACTTCTTCCATGACGTCAGTGGTATAAAACATGCAGCCAACGCCATTACATCAATCTTTCTTGCCGTGCGGTGCCCGAAGCAGAAGCAGTTCACAAGTGCTGGTCGGCCGACTCCTGAAATCCTCGTTTTTGAGTTTGAGTCGAAGTCTTCAACTAAAAGCTAAGTACCCTGTTAGGGTATCTTTTTCTTGCTCCAAACAGATGTCAGTAAAAGTAAATAATTGCATTATTTGTGGAAAGCAAATACCTCATAAAGATTTTCACTCGTACTGTATTCCTTGCCTAGGCCCTGACCACGACGTACCTCACTGTTGGTTTTGTGCCTTATTTAAACCACGAACTATCGTCGGTATATTTTCGCTTCTAAGTATTTTGGTGCTTGGTTCAGTTATCCTGACATGTCTTCGGTAAGCCCTCCGACTACTGACATTCTGAAAAAACGCAAAGATAAAGACAGAGACAGGCCACCTAGGTCCAAAGCTGCTGACTACACTTCTCCTAAGCTAGTCCCAAGTTCGCCAGTACTCAGTGAGGTGCTTTCGCAGCCCCCGATACCTGCTACTTCAGATTCGCAGGCCTCTAGTAAGACCCATTCGGAGTCCGGTATGCTGCGAGATGCTTCAACTGTGGAACCTGCGGATGTATGTACCTTGGCTGGGTCCAAAGCCGCTGTGCAGGCACCAGCTTCTCAGGGTGTATTCAGGCCTACTGACTTGCGTATTAAACCAATGCCATCTTCTTCTTCAAGGCCTAAAAACTCGAACCATGCTTAAAAAACTGACCCCTAGACCACATGGTCAGGGCTCCATGCCTAAAAAACAAATGATTAGAATGGCTGAAGACCTTATTATTTTAATCAGGGGAAGCCAGCCTTCCTCCTCTAAGAGACCTAGGACTGAGTTTGCTTATGATACTTCTGACCAGGATTCTGAAATTTCTGTTTCCTCTGATGACCAGGATTTACCCTTATCTACCTATGAGGATGCTGATGCTGAGGACTCTTCCCCTCTGCTTTTCCCCCAGAGGATTTCTGTTTTGGTGAAACCTTGCATACTCTCAGGGAGCATTTTCATTGGGAATGTCAGGATTTCTCTGATTCTAAAAAGAGGCTTAGGGATTTCTTACTACTGCCCCAGCACAGGCCTTTAGCCATACTTCCTGTTCTAGACATTGTTGATGATGCCTTTTTGGAATCTAGAGTGGCCCCTGGCTCTTTACCTCCTGCTCCTTGAAAACCAGATGTTCATTGTGTTACACTGCTGCAGTCCATTACACATGGGTTATCCTGTCATCAGGTGGTTTCCCCAGTTGGCCTGAGTTCCAAAGTCTTTGTCTGGCGTCGGTTGCTGTCGCCTCCTCCCTGACGTCAGTGCGACAGGGGTATAGAAGATGCAGCCGATGCCATTTTCTTCAGTCTTTCTTGCCGCGCGGTGCTCAAAGCAAAAGCAGTTCGCAAGTGCTGGTCGGCCGTCTCCTGAGATTTTCATTCTGAATCCAGAACCAAAGTCTTCTACAAAGCTAAGTACCCCATTAGGGAAACCTTTTCTTGCTTCAGACCGATGTCAGTAAAAGTTAATAACTGTATTTCTTGTGGGAAGCAAATACCTTATAAGGATTTCCATTCCTATTGTATCCCATGCCTAGGCCCAGACCACAACGTCACTGGTTGTCGGTTTTGTGCTACCTTTAACAAGCGCACTATTAAACGTCTGTTTGATTTTGCCCGACATTATTTTGGCAGAAAATTCAATTATACCATGCCGTTTGAACTTCCGATGACCGGAATACATAAAAAGCGCAAAGACAAGGACAGGCATCCGAGGCCCAAAACTGACTAAGCCTCTTCTAGGCCAGTCGCCGGTTCTCCGGTTTTCAGCGAGGCGCCTTCGCAGCCCCTGACTACCACTTCTGCAGAACCACAGGCCGCCTCTGACTCCCACGTGGAGATGGCTGGGCCTTCGGATGCACAAGTTTTTCAGCCTACCGAAACTAACCCTACAGAGGGATCCGGAGTAGCTGAGCAACCCGCAGCTTCAGAGGGTGTTTTCATACCTTCTCATTTAAGCATTAAACCCTCTGCTAAGTCTAAGCCTCCTTTACAAAGAAACAAATACAGCGTTCTCCTGGACAGGCCTCCATGCCTAAGAAACAAATGCTCAAAATGGCCGAATACCTAATCACTCTGATCAGGGGGTCCCATCCCCCTCCTGATAAGAGGTCTAGACAGGATGCAGACTATGGCTCATACGACCAGGTGTCCATTTCTTCAGATTCATCCTCAGACCCAGGATATTCCTTACCTCCTTATGAGGATTCTGATGCTGAGGAATCAGTTCCATCAGCGCCTCTGCCTGAGGATTACTCCTTTGGGGAAACCTTACATACCATGAGGGAGCATTTCTGTTGGGAAGGCCAGGATTACTCAGAATCCAAGAAAAGGCTCAGAGCCTTCCTCCTGTTACCTCAACACAGACCCCTTGCTATTCCACCATTGTTAGACATTGTGGATGATGTGTATACTGAATCCAGCTTAAATCCTGATTCCTTACCTCCAGCCCCAGTTAAACCTGACAGATACTACAGAGTCCCTGACTCACACAAATTTCTGTATAAAAGCCCTGTTGCTAACCCTGAAACTATTTCTCAGGGACCCAGTGGGGTTAAGGCCTCATCAGCAAAGAATCCAGTTCCCTCTGACAGAGATTCCAGAGCATTAGACAGATGGGGAAAGAAAGTATATACCTCTGCAACTTTAGCAATGAGAGCCTTAAATTGCCAGTTTCACATGCTAAAATATCAGCAATTTCTGATGTCTCAATTGAAACAAAAAATGCTTCCAGATACAGATCATCCTAATTTTAAAGTAATGCAGGAATTATTGCATGTGGCTGAACAAGTAGGAAAACATACTTTGCAATGTGGTTTTGATTCTTTAGAGGCCTCCTGTAGAGCAGCAGTTACAGGATCTGTCATTAGAAGACATACCTGGTTAAAAGAACATACGTTACCAGATCATGTTAAAGCAAAATTATTGGATGTACCTTTGCTGCAGGATGTGTTATTTGGCGTTAAGGCAGAAGAGGTATTAAAGAAAATGGAGGATAAGGCAAAATCTATGCAAACGGTGAAGGATTTCTTACAGGTACAGCCTCCTCTTTAGCAGATATTGGCCAACAAAGAATTGGTCCTTTCCAGTTACAGACAGACCTCAAAGGGGCAGATACAGACGTCCAAGAGGTAGAGGTCAACCACAAGGTCCTTACAGGACTTGACAATGGGGGTGCATCAGGCCAGAAAGAAGGGGAAGACAGGCTCCAACCATATAAAAAGCAGCTCCAATGACTTCCCACTACAGCTGCCAAACAGTTCTCTCTTGGCAGCCCCCTTGGGAGGAAAACTGGCACTTTTCTATCACAACTGGCATACGATCACCAAAGACACAAATGGGTTCTCAACATTGTATCTCAAGGTTACAGGTTCCACTTTCACACTCTTCCAAGGTTAAAAGGAATGCCAAATCTGCCACCAAATCAATGGGCAGAGGCTCAAAAACAAATTACTGCACTCATGGACATGAGAGCTATTCAAAAGGTACCACCACAGGAGCAAGGACAAGGATTTTACTCAAGACTCTTTCTGATTCCCAGAAAAGACAAAGCCTGGAGGCCCATTCTGGATCTTTCTTCTCTAAACACTTACCTGGATGTTCCAAAATTCAAAATGTTGACATTACAGCAGCTTCTTCCCATGCTGGGCAAGAAAGCTTGGCTCGTGACTTTGGACCTCAAGGAGGCATATCTGCATGTCCCTATCAGACAAAACTGCAGAAGATACCTCAGATCCATAGCTGGTTCATTACAATATCAATTCTCTGCACTGCCCTTTGGCTTATCTACTGCGCCCAGGGTCTTCACAAAGTGCCTGGCATTAGTAATTGCATTTTGCAGACCGAACGGAATTCAAATTTATCTGTACCTGGACGACTGCCTGATTCAAGCAGAGAGCAAGGACATTCTTCTAAAGCATCTGGCGTTTGTAAAAAAGTTAAGTTGCCTGGGGTACACAGTAAACGAAAAGAAATCAAAACTAGTGCCCTCACAAGAGATAATATTCCTGGGTGCCAGCTTGAACACAACGGCCCAGGTGGCTTACCTCATGCCAGACAAGCAAGGACAACTGACTCAATACTTTCAATTGATGGCAACAAAGATCCAACTCCCTGCAAGAAAAATTCTGTAGGCCTTGGATTACATGACATCTTGCATACTACTAATTCCATATGCCAGACTGCATATGAGGAAACTACAATGGTACCTAAAGAGTGTATGGTCTCAACACTGTCAAAGTTTGGAAACAGTTATACCACTAATTCCTTGCCTTCAACAGGAGTTTCGATGGTGGGCTCAAGCTTGTCACCTCAACAAGGGACAGCCTTTTACTCAACCCACAGCCAGGCAAACACTGACAACAGATGCATCGGATTACGCCTGGGGAGCACACATGGCAGGAAAATGTATTCAGGGCAAGTGGCCCGCAGAACAAAGACATCTCCACGTCAATCAAAAAGAGATGCTAGCTGTACAAAATGCCCTTATAGCTTTCAAGGACCTGCTGCATCCAGGACAACTACTACTTAAGACAGACAACACCACAGTTATGTGGTACATAAACAAGCAAGGGGGCACTCACTCTTACCCCCTCCGCAGACAAGCCATGACCTTGTGAAACACATCTCTAAACTATCAAGTTCATCTGCAAGCGCAATTCCTGCCAGGAGAGAAAAACACACTGGCAGACTATTTAAGCAGAAACATCATGGATCCCCACGAATGGGAATTGAATCCACAAATATTCAGAATAACACAGAAATGGTGGAGCCTGGATATAGATCGGTTTGCATCCCCAATGAACTGCCAGCTACAGAAATTCTGCACAAGGAGTTACCATCCACAAGCATGGAAAGTGGATGCCCTCTCATTCAGCTGGAAAAATCTACAAGTATACGCTTTCTCACCACTGCCTCTCCTTCCAAAGGTACTCATAAAAGCCAGGCAAGAAGAGCCAAAGATGATCCTGATTGCACCAGACTGGCCACGCCAGCACTGGTACCCAATCTTAAAGAATTTAGCACAAGGACCACCCTGGATTTTGCCTCAAATCCCTCATCTGCTGACTCAGCACAACAATCAGATACTTCACAGCCAGCTAAAAACCTTAAAACTTAGCTGCATGGAAGATCCCTTAGTCAAGCAAGCAATGCCTCTCTCCAAAGCTGTTATGGATGTCATTCTGGAGGCCAGAACGCCTAGTACCAAGAAAGCCTATTCAGATAAATGGAAGAGATTCTGTGCCTGGAACCAGGCTCACAGCCTTGACCCTCTTGTGCCAAACATTCCTCAGATACTACAATATTTAACTGAGATGCTGGACAAAGGTGTCTCCTTTTCATCCATCAAGATCCCCGCCTCTGCCATCTCTGCTCATTACAACACGGATCCACCAATTTTCTCTAATCCTTTGCTAAAACAGTTCCTCAGAGGGGCTAAAAACATAAGACCGCCCCGTAGAGCACCTACTCCAACTTGGGACCTCAACTTTGTTTTGGAAAAATTAACTTTACCCCCTTTTGAGCCAGCTAAAACAGCAGAATTAAAATACATCTCTTGGAAAACTGCTCTGCTCCTGGCAATAACATCAGCAAGAAGAGTTTCAGAATTACAGGCACTAATGGCAGTGGAACCTTTCCTCATTTTCCACCAGGACAGTGTGTCCTTAAGAACTAACCCTAAGTTTATGCCAAAGGTGGTATCAAGTGTGGCTCTAAACCAAACTATTCACTTTATCCAAAACCACAGAATAAAGGGGAGAGACTACTGCATTCTTTAGACATTCACAGGCAGTTGCGCTTCTACTTGGACAAAACCAAAGCTTTCAGAAAATCTGAGCAATTATTGGTAGCATATGCTGCAGGGTCACAGGGAAAAGCCATTTCAAAACAGACCATTTCAAAATGGATAGGACATTGTATACGTTTCTGCTATACACACCAAGGGAAACCTGTACCTAGCAGCATTAAGTCTCACTCCACCAGGGCAACAGCCACTTCAACTGTCTACCTCAGAAGAGTACCTACCAAGGATATTTTGGAAGCAGCAACATGGAGATCAGTGCATACCTTCACCAAGCATTACCGTCTGCCTCTGTACTCTAAATCCAGAGCTGGCTTCGCCACTGCAGTGCTACAGGGCCTTATAGTCACCCCTAATGCCTTATAGAACCAGCCACCCTACCTCAGCTTTGGGATTCTACCCAAGTGTAATGACTGCAGCAGTGTAACACGATGAACATAGTACAGTTTTGTACCTACCGTAAATGTAGATGTTCAAGTGTAAACACTGCTGCAGTCCAGGTTACCCTCCCTCCTTCCCCTCTTACTTGTTGATAAGTACCTATGTCGTCTACCCTTTACTATCTATGGGGAGTATTTGCTGGTAACTGAAAGTTGTTGTTTGCTTTTCTTATGTATGTTTTATTAGCAATCTGAATTGCCTACCTATTTGTGGGCACCTGACAATTGGGGCAAGAAAAACTGAAAAAAATGTCGTCTGCTGCATCTTCTATACCCCTGTCGCACTGACGAGACTTTGGAACTCAGGCCGACTGGGGAACCGCCTGATGGCAGGATAACCCAAGTGTAATGACTGCAGCAGTATTTACACTGGAACACCTACATTTATGGTAGGTACAAAACTGTACTATAGATATTACAGGGTCCCTGACTCTCAAGTTCCTATTCAAAAATTCTACTGCGGATCCTGAGACCATTTCACAGGGACCCAAGGGCATTAAAGCTACTACTGCCAAAAATCCTATCCCCTCTGATAGAGACTCGAGGGTGCTGGATAGGTGGGGTAAGAAGGTATACACTTCTGCAACTTTGGCCATTAGGGCCTTAAACTGCCAGTCTCATATGTTAAAGTATCAGCAGCATGTTATTGGATTGCTTAAACCAAAGATGATGTTGATTCCTGACTGTGCTGAAAGTAATGATTTACAGGATTTACTGCATTCGGTTGAACAAGTTGGAAAACATACTTTGCAATGTGGTTTTGATTCACTAGAGGCATCTTGCATGGCTGCTGTGACTGGGTCTGTACTTAAAAGGCATGCTTGGCTTAAGGGAGCAATCCTTGCCAGATCATGTTAAAGCTAAATTACTGGATACGCCCTTAAAACAGGACCGCCTGTTTGGCAACAAGGCAGAAGTTCTTAAAAAGATAAAGAAGCTAAATCTATGCAAACCATTAAAGATTTTTTACAAGTACAACCTCCAAGGTTTAGTAGGCATTGGCCTTCCAAGAATTGGTCCTTTCCTGCCTCTTCCAGACCTTCTCAGTCCAAACCCAGATCCAGCAGAGCTCCCAGGCTTCAGTCCCTGGGTACGCACAGGACTAAGCAGTGGGGGGTCTCCACTTCCAAATCTAGGAGTAATAAAACTCCCCCATGGTAAACTGTCTCAGTGATTTCTTTTTAAAACTTCCAAGCACTTCTCAACTGGCTGCCCCTTTGGGAGAAAGATAGCTCTTCATGCAAAGAACTGGGAACTCTGTACCCAGCACAAATGGGTTTTAAATATAGTGTCCCAGGGATACAGATTTCACTTCCACACATTACCAACACCAAGCGGATTGCCAGATCTACCCCCAAATCAGTGGGCAGAGGCCTAAAAGCAAGTACTTTCTCTATTAAACATGGGGCTATTCATTTGGTACCAGAAGAGAAAAAGGGACAATGTTTCTACTCAAGACTTTTCCTGGTACCGAGAAAAGACAGTTCATGGCATCCTATCCTGGATCTGTCCATTCTGAACACCTTTTTGGTGATTTCAAAATTCAAGATGCTGACTCTTCACCAGTTGCTCCATATGCTAGGCAAAGACGCCTGGTTGGCAACACTAGATTTAAAGGAAGCATACCTGCACATCTCAATCATGGAATCTTGCAGAAGATACCTACGCTTCAGAGCAGGCTACACGCATTTGTCAGTTCTCTGCACTGCCCTTTGGCTTATCTACTGGAACCAGGGTATTCACTAAGTGCCTAGCTCCAGTCATTGAATTTTGCAGGCAAAGAAATATTCAAATATGCCCATACCTGGACGATTGTTTAATTCAGGCAGAAAGCCAGGACATGCTTTTGAATCATCTGGCCTTTGTACAAAGGGTGCTAACCTGTCTGGGGTACACCATAAATTAAAAGAAATCACACCTGGTACCCTGTCAACAAATTATATTCATGTGAGCAAGCTTGAATACAACTTCCCAGATGGCTTTCCTCACGCCAGAGAAACAAATTCAATTGACAGCCTGCTTCAAACAAGTGGCCACAAAAACCTTGCTATCTGCAAGGCAAATTCTACAAGCCTTGGGGTTCATGGCCTCTTGCATTCTTCTAATTCCATATGCAAGACTGCATATGAGGAAACTACAATGGTATCTAAAAAGCCTATGGTGTCAACATTCTCAGCATCTAGAAGCAATGATTCCTATCATACCTTGCCTATGCCTAGAGTTTCTTTGGTAGGCAGAGGCCTGCCACCAAAACAAGGGACTACCATTCACACCATCCCCTGCCCCCCCAAACCCTAACAGATGCATCAGATTATGCATGAGGGGCTCACTTGGCAGGGAAGTGCATTCAGGGCAAATGGAACCCAAGTGAAATGCACCTGCATATCATTCAAAAAGAAATGTTAGCTGTACAGAATGCTCTGACAGCCTTCAAGGACCACATTCTTCCAGGACAATTAATGGGAAAGACGGACAACACCACTGTTGCATTGTGGAACACAGCCCTTAGCTACCAAGTACATCTACAAGCTCAATTCCAGCCAGGAAAACTAAATACACTGGCAGACGAACTAAGCAGAAACCTCATGGACCCACACAAGTGGAAACTGGAACCAAGGATTTTCAATATGCTGACAAGCAAATGGGGGAGCCCAGATATAGACCTGTTTGCGTCCCCACCAGAACTATCAATTGGACAAATTTTGCCCAAGGACTCCCCGCAAACAAGCTTGGAAAGTGGATGCTCTGTCCTTCAGCTGGAAAAACCTATCAGTTTATGCCTTTCCTCCTCTGCTCTCCAAAGTACTACTAAAGATCAAACAAGACAAACCAAGGATGATTTTGATTGCACCAGACTGGCCATGCCAGCACTGGTACCCCCTCTTGTGCCGTGTGTCACTGTTGGCCCCATGGCACCTGCCTCAAACTCCTACCCTATTGTCTCAGCGGGAAAACCAGATTCTGCACCCTCAGCTACAAACACTGAACCTAGCAGCCTGGGTAATTACCTAATCTCTCCTTTACCATCCCTCAGTAAACCAGTGATGGATATCATTTTAGAGGCAAGGAGGCCTAGTACTAGAAAATCTTATTCTGAAAAATGGAAAAGATTCTGTGTCTGGAACCAATCACAAGGGATGAGCACAGCAGTGCCCAGTTTACCTCAGATTTTACTATGCTTAACTGAGATGCTTCACAATGGCCCGTCTTTCTCCTCAGTCAGAATTCACGCCTCAGCCATTTCAGCTCATTATAACACAGAAATTCCCCTCTTCTCTCATCCACTGCTTAAGCAGTTCCTCAGAGGGGCCAAAAAATCTACCACCACCCAGGAGACCTCCAACTCCAGCCTGGGACCTTAACTTTGCATTGGAAAATATATATTCCTCTTATGCTTTCTAGCAGACACCTGAAGGTTTGGGGCCAAAAGTGTGACTGGTATTTGGAACAGTTCATAATTCCATCCACCTTGACTAAAGCCCCAGTTCCAGCTGAAGAAAATCAACCACAAAGCATGATACTGCCACCACCATGCTTCACCGTGAGGATGGTGTTCTTTTAGTGATGCGAAGTGTTGTTTTTGCGCCAAAAGTACCTTTTGGAATTGTGGCCAGAAAGTTCAACCTTGGTTTCATCAGGCCATAATACATTTTCCCACATGCTTTTGGGAGACATGATGTATTGTTTTACAAATTTTAGCCGGGCCTGGATGTTTTTCTGTGTAAGAAAAGGCTTCCATCTTGCAACCCTACCCCATAGTTCAGACACGTGGAGAATACAGTAGATTGTTGTCACATGTAGTACACAACCATTACTTGCCAGAAATTCCTACAGCTCCTTCAGTGTTGCTGTTGGTCTCTTGGCAGCCTTCCTGACCAGTTTTCATCTTGTCTTTTCATCAGTTTTGGAGGGATGTCCAGTTCTTTTCATTGTCACTGATGTCCCATATTTTCTCCACTTTTTGATGACTGTCTTCACTGTGTTCCATGGTATATCCAATGCTGTGGAAATTATTTTGTACCCTTCTGACTGATATCGTTCAACAGTGAGATCCCTTTGATGCTTTGTAAGCTCTCTGTGAACCATGGGTTTTGCTGTAGCAGACAACTGAGTAAATGTCAGGAAAATCCTACTAGGACAGCTGAACTTTATTTGGAGTTGATCTTTCTGATGGCATGTGTGTACCCAAGAAGACTGAATGCTATAATTAAATCAAAAGGTGCTTCAACAAAGTATTAGTTTAAGGGTTTGCACACTTATGCAACCAGCATATTGTACGTTTATTTTTTATATTTTTCCCCCAACAGATTTTTTTGTTTTTGAATTAAATTGTAGAGGTTATAGGTCACATTAAAGGTGGGAAAAGTTTAGAAATTATTTATTGTGGCACCATTTTTTTATATCACAAAAACTTGGCATTTTAACAGGGGTGTGTAAACTTTTTATATCCACTGTATATCTAATATATATATATATATATATGTACACACATTTTATATATATATATATATATATATATATATATACATACACACACACAGACACGTATATATATGTGTGTGTGTGTATATATATATATATATATATATATATATATATATATATAATAGATAATATATGACTCTGGATGTCTTTTTCCATAATTATGTTAATCTTCCTCCGCTAATGTAGCAGTAAACAAGGTCTGAGGTAATTTGTTTGCTGCACTGTGGGAAAGGGAGAAGTCAGAGATTTGGTGGCTGCAAGCTTTTTGTTTTCTGTCTTGCACTCTGCAGTTGTGGCTTTTATTCTGTGAGATTTCCCTTATCCTTATTCTGTAATACTTTTATCTTTGTCAGCCCCTCTAAATAATTATTACATCTTGAGCCATCTGTATTTCATTTATTTCTGCCCTACTTTTAAACACCATTTTCATTTTATGCAGTTCACTGTCACTTATGAAGAAATTTGCCTTCTCTAATGTCTTTTCAAATAATTTCCTCTACTCGTTCCTTAAGTTCCTCTTTTTAATAGGTAGTTGGGAAAGCACCAGTGTTATATTTTTACTTCATAACCCTACATTTTTATTTTTGGATTGATTGTTGCATGATCTGAAATAGTTATTGGATGGGTGTAAAAGCTGTAAATTTAATGCACTTGTTTCTGTGAATTACAGTTTTTGTCCGGTCTAGCCTGGTTGTTGTACCTTGGGGAATAATATGTAAATTCTTTCCAGGTTCCTACTACAGGATTCACGTCTTCCATACCAAATATTTTCGAGACTTTCTTCAGAAGTCTACTCTTTCGTTATATTTTCCCTTTTAGGTCCCCCTATACATCCTCACTATTACAAATCCAGTTCTAGTCTCCACCTTATTAACGAATAATGTGAAGTTGTTCATCGCACTGTTCATTCTTGCAAATGGGTTCAGAGCCGACCCCTCGGCTCTGAGTTGGCCGCTTTAACAAGCTCAAGGTTTTTGAGTAGCTGAAGGCCAAGTCCCTATCCCATGGTGCTCTCTATCTCACCTCAGATCTAGTTTGCTGCTGCAACAGATTGGAGGTCGAGAGTGGAGCTCGGGCCAGTGTTTTCATCTTTTCTAAATTTATTGTAAATATATATATATATATATATATATATACATATATATATATATATATATACACATATATATATATATATATATACACACACACATATACATATATATATATATATATATATACACACATATATATTTCTATAGGAATTTTTCAGGAAGCGAGTATTTTGCCCTAGTTTAGCCATAGGTACTTACTCATTTTCTTTAATTATTTTCTGAAGTAAATCGTCTTATAGAGCTGCTGCACTTAGGCCTTATGGCCGTGTTTTAGTTAGTCCCTAACCCATTTTAGAATGTTTATAACTGTAAATTCTTAGTGTGTGTGTGTTTGTTTTTTTATAACTGTTTGAATCTTTAACTGTTATAGCTGTTTGAATCTTTAACTGTTATCTTAGAGTGCAGTGTTAGCCTAGCCAGTGTGTTTGTCTAGGCAGATTTATATATATATATATATATATATATATATATATATATATATATATATATATATATATATATATATATATAGTTATTTCCATTACATTATGGCTGATCATAAGGAGAAAGAGAGAAGACAGGGTTTAAGAAATGTCCTAAATGCAGACAATAAATGTCCATTACGGATTCACGTTTATTGTGATTATTGTATGTGTGCAGTCCATCTTCAGGAGGACTGCTCCCTTTGTCATTCGGTTAGCAGCAGGGTCTTGTTATAACGTAGGAGAAAGTTAGTGGATAAAGGTTTGTTGAAACCTGATTTTCAGAATGTTCTTGATAAGGCTGACCAGACTTCTAAATCTTCGAAGGAATCTAAATCTTCAAAAGCTTCTTTGGAGCCAAATCTTCTGCTCCAAAATTAGCTAACGAGGTGCAGTCGCCGGTTTCACAGCCTTCGGAACAGAGCACCGAGCAGGTTTTTCGGAGCAGGTCCCCAGCATTGGAACTGGTTTCCAAAGTTTTGAAGTCAACAATTTTGCAGTCTGTGGCTTCATCCATCCCTTCAACTCGTTCTTTCAGGAGCCTCTCCAATTTGGATGTGGACCAAGTGGTGCAGATGCCGCTGCAGAACCCAACATTCGCCAAATTGTCGACTCCGGCCCAACCGTCTTCGGAGCCAGACATCCTTACCTACTGTGTCTGCTCCTCCTTCAAGCAGATCCAGTCCTTTGGCACCGGAGGAGGTAGAACTAATAATAGAGAACCCTCAGAGCTGAGGCCTGTTTAAGTGCCATCGACTTTGTCAACTCAGACTGCTTCGATGCCTTTCGAGGAGTCTTGGAGCAGACACTGTCTGGTCGGTTCCATGGGGGAGAGTCGAACTGATGGGTCGGTTCCGACCCTTCCACTCGAAGCTTCGGCACGGATGAGCTCTGCTCCTCCTCCTGGCTCGGAGCCCACTGTTCCGGTGCCGGGGAAGTTGCCATCCTCTTTGGATCCGGCTGCTTCTTCGCATCAGAGCAGAGGGGCTTTTGATGCCATGAGAAGAGTTATGTCTTTGAGGACACCCACTTCATCAGGTCCTACTTCCTCATCCCCAAACGTGCTGTGTTCTACCCCTGTATCACAGGTCCCCTTAAAGCGTAGAGACTCAGAGCCTCAGGTAGCCCCATTTGGGTGGCACATGTTCTACTGAGACCTTACCAGAAGTCCCCACTGATGAGGTTCCCAGGAAGATGGTTTGCAAGAGGAGTCTGTCACATCAGACACTGACTTAGAGGAGTCAGGTTCCCCACGGTCCCCCTCTGAGGATAACCCTACTGATGAGTCGGTGCTTCTGAAGGCTTTTGGGTCTCAACCCTCCACCTCCTGGGTGACTCCACTCTTCGATTAATTAATGGAATTAGTTGCTCGAGGGGCGTGGGAGTCTCCGGGTACTTTGGAACCTGTCCCTCGGAGGCCCAACAAGTTTATTACCTCTCCACAGGACAAAATGTTTCTTATCAAAGGAGTGCTGGTTGATGCCATGGTGGTGGTGGCAGCCACCAAGAAAGAGATGTCTGAAACATCTGCTACTGTTCATCCTCCTAATAGAGATTCCAAGATTATGGACCGGTATGGGAAACACATTTTTAGTTCAGTGACTTTTGTATGCGATCCCTCAACTATTTGACACACTTTACCAGACGTCAGAGAGATCTTCTTAAAGAGCTTGGAGATACTCTACAGAGTACTGCAGCTGAGGGCGTTCCTGATAAGGTTTCATCCCAGCTCAATACCCTTAATTCTATAGTTAACTTATCCATGTGTCTCATTTCATATGCAGCTGATTGTACGAGTTGGGCAGCGGGTTCAGGAATAGCTCTTCAGAGACATTCCTGGATGTGTTTATTCACCTTCGCGGAAGCCTTCAAGTTTTCCTTTAATACCCCATTTGATGGCTTGTCCCTTTTCGGGCTTAAAGTTATGGAGACTCCCACTAGATGTGTCCAAGATGGAAAGACGTCACATGGAAAGACTCTATCTGCCGTAGGAGTCAGTTTTTCCACCCCTACTAGACCTTATCCCAAAGGGCAAAAGGGAGGGAAAAATGTGGTTCCGCAAGTCCCAAGGAGTCTTTCAGAACACAAGCAGTGAACCCCCCTCCAGGGGCAGAGTAGGGGGCAATAATGGAAGACGCCACCCAGGTGGCAGAGGGGGTCTGCAAAACCAGGGCGACAGGGATTAGCTCCTTGGGAAGCCCTACCAGCACTCCTGAAAGGAGGCCCGATTGTCCCACTCTGGAGGCAGTCGGGGGTCTGCTTGTCTTTGTATCCAGATGCCTGGCTAAAAATTACAAAAGACTCAAGTACAAAGCATTATATCCAGAGGATATGTCATTCCTTTCACAGAACCACCCTCCGTATGAAAGAAAATCCCAGACGTTCCACCCAGTTTCAGGGATCAAGCAACCATAGAAATTCAAAGGTTGCTAGAAAAGTCATCCAGCCAGTCCTGGCAGACCAGATAGGATCCGGAACTTACTCATGATTCTTTTTAGTTCCAAAGAAAACAGGTGACTGGAGGCCTGTCTTTGACCTCAGCAAGCTCAACACTTTTGTAAAGAGAGAGACGGTCCGGATGGTCACGCTTCTGTGTATTCTTCCGTTTCTAGGAATGGACGATTGGATGTGCTCTATCGATCTCAAGGATGTGTACTGTCATATCAAAATGGCCAGACCATCCAGAGATCACCTGCGTTTCCTGCTGGGAGCCAGTCATTATCAGTTCCGAGCACTGCCCTTTGGTCTCACAACAGCCCCCAGAGTGTTTACCAAATGCATGGAAGGTGGTTACGGCTCATCTGAGGCATCTAGGATTCCAAGTGTTTCTGTATCTGGACGACTGGCTTCTCACTGCCACCACCAGGCATCAACCAGTTCAATCCAGGGACCTCACTCTAAAACTGTGTTCCCAGTTATGGATTACTATTAATTTCGATAAGTTTGCGTTTTCACCATCGCAGCGTATTTCCTTTATTGGAGCAGATTTAGAAACCTCCGCTGCCATGGTAAAAATGCCCTTGCAAAGAATAGTCACACTTCGGCAACAAGCATTAGACATTCTGGCACAAAACAAAGTACCAGCCTCTCAAGTTTTAAAACTACTAGGTACGATGGGAGGAACTCTCATAGCAGTTCCTCTAGGGCGCATGCACATGAAAAATACTTCAGTGGTAACTCTTCACCCAGTGGTCTTACCACCAACTTCTGATGTCATTCTTGATGATCATTACAGATTCGTGCAAAAAGGATCTACAATGGTGGTTGACCAGTCACCATGTAACAGTAGGTCCCCCATTTGTTCTTCCCCATCAGCCACTGTGACCACGGACGCTTCTCTGATAGGGTGGGGGGGCTTTTTCAGAGAATAACAGTCCAAGGCACCTGGTCAGAGACACAATTGTACATCAATGTCCTGGAGATGAGAGCAGTACTTTTGGCATTGCAGTACTTCCAAGACTCTCTTCCTCTGGGAACGATTGCGGTTCAGACCAACAACATGTCAGTAATCTGGTATATTAACAAGCAAGGGGGAACCAAGTCTTATCCCTATGTCGAGAGGCACTAAGAGTCTGGCAGTGGGCTATATCCACCGGGTGCTTTTTGATAGTGATGCACATCCCGGGGAAATCCAACGTGATCGCGGACAAACTAAGCAGAGCTTTTCTGATGCTGCACGAGTGGTCCCTCAAAAATGAGATAGCTGAAAGGATTTTCCGCAGATGGGGCAAGCATTGCGACCTGTTTGCATCCCCCATGAATGCCAAATAGTAGCTATTTTGCCCTGAATCATCCACCAGGGGAAAACCCAAGGGACTCTCTCGTCCACGATTTCCCCGAGACTTCTGTATGCATTTCCACCCATTCCCCTAATTGCAAAATTTCTGCAGAAAGCCAAAGCCTTGGGAAGGACTATAATTCTGATGGTCCCTTATTGTCCTTGACAGATTTGGTTCCCTTTCCTTCATCTCTACCAACTGGAGGAACCTTGAATTCTGGACCCAGTTCCAGATCTGCTGACACATTCGTCAGGGGCTCTTCATCCTTCATTCACTCACTCAAATTGATAGCTTGGCTGCTCCGATTTCCAACATAGCTAGGTCCCAAAACCTTTCCTCAGGAGTGCAACATATCCTTGTATCATCACACAAGGCCTCAAACCATAAAGTTATACGTCGGCAAGTGGAAGAGGTTCGCTTTGTGGTCTTCTCGAAACAATATTGAGCCGTATATCACCCCATTTGCTAGTGTATTCGAGTTCTTGACTAGACTTTTTAATGAAGGTGCAGCAGCTACCATGCGTGTACAACTGACTGCAATTTCTAATTTTCACCTCTGATCTTAAGGCTCAAATCTTATGTCTTGCAGGTTATGTAGAGCCTTCTTAAAAGGAGCCATGCATCTTAGACCACCAGTTAGACGACCTTTCACTCCCTGGAATCTAAATTTTGCTCTATCTAGAATTATCCTTCTTCCTTTTGAGCCGGCATCTTCCTGCCAATTAAAATTTCTGTCTTGGGAAACCATTTTCTTGGTGGCGGTTACGTCAGCACACAGGATGTCTGAAATACAGGCGTTGTCCATTAAACCCCCATACTTGATTTTTCACCTTGACAGAGTGTCACTCCGGACTAATCCTTCCTTCCTTCCTTCCAAAGGTATGTTCAGAGGCTAATTTAAATTTAAACAATTGAACTCCCAACTTTCTTCAGTAACCATTCCAACAAGTTGGAGTATATGTTACATAAACTTGATGTACACAGACAACTCAGGTTATAGAACCAAAGAATTTAGAAAATCAGAACAACCTTTTGTCTCTCATTCAGATACCAAGAAAAGGCAGCCTGTGTCAAGTCACCCTTTCCAGTATAAAATTCACATATTCTTCTGTGAATCAACCGCTAGAACATAAAGTGAAGGCGCACTCCACAAGGGCTGATGTTCTTCGTGTTTCACTGTTGCAGTCATCACATTTGGGTTATCTGCCTGCAACTAGCCCTCAGCTGGCTTGAATACCAGAGTCTTGGATTCTTGCATCAGATGCTGTCTCTTCTTCCATGACGTCAGGTCGTCATGGGTATAAAACATGCAGCCGACGCCATTACATCAGTCTTTCTTGCCGTGCGGTGCTCGAAGCAGAAGCAGCTCGCAAGTGCCGGTCGGCCGACTTTTTTTTCGTTTGAGTTTCAGAACCGAAGTCTTCAAAAAAGCTAAGTATCCTGTTGGGGATCCTTTTTCTTGCTCGTAACAGATGTCAGGAAAAGTTAACAATTGTCTTACCTGTGGAAAGCAAATACCTCATAAAGGTTTTCATTCATACTGCATTCCTTGCTTAGGCCCAGACCACGACGTCCCTCGCTGTTTAGTGCCTTGTTCAACCCCCGAACTATTCGTCTTCGGGCTATATTTGCAGCTAATTATTTTGGTACTCTGTATAACTATACAGAAATGGCTTCAGTAAGCTATCCGACTACCGATATTCCAAAAAAAGTAAGGTTAAAGATAGAGACCGCATAGGTCCAAAACTGCCAACAATGCTTCTGTTAAGCTAGTCACCAGTCCGCCGGTACTCAGTGAGGCGCTTTCGCAGCCCCTGATGCCCACTACTTCAAATTTGCAGGCCTCTACTGAGACCCATTCAGAGTCCGGTATGCCGCGAGTTTGCTTCTTCGATTATGGAACCTGTGGATGTGTCTACCTTGGATGCGTCCAGAGCCACTGTGCAAGCACCAGCTTCTAAAAGTGTATTCGGGCCTACAGACTTGCATTTTAAACCGACGCCATCTTCTTCATCCAGGCCTAAAACTCGACCCACGCCTAGAAAACCGACGTCCATACCCCATGGTCAGACCCATATGCCTAAAAAACAAATACTTAGAATGGCTGAAGACCTTATTACTTTGATTAGGGGAAGCCAGCCTTCCCCCTCTGAGACCTAGAACTGATTTTCCTTCTGATTCTTCTGATCAGGATTCTGATATCTCTGTTTCTTCTGATTACCAGGATTTGTCCTTATCTACCTATGAAGATTCAGATGCAGAGGATTCCATTCCCTCTGCTTCCCCTCCAGAAGATTTTTCTTTTGGTGAAACCTTGCACACTCTTAGGGAGCATTTCCGCTGGGAAAGCCAGGATTACTCTGTCAAAAAGAGGCTTAGGGAATTCTTACTCCTTCCTCAACACAGGCCTTTAGCTATACCTCCTGTTCTGGACATTGTAGATGATGCTTTCTTCAAATCTAGCCTTTCTCCAGACACTTTACCTCCAGCTCCTGGAAAACCTGACCGGTATTACAGAGTACTTGACTCTCACAAGTTCCTCTTCACGAATCCTACTGCAGATCCAGAGACCATTTCCCAAGGACCAAAGGGCATTAAGGTTACGACTACCAAAAATCCTACCCCTTCTGATAGAGATTCTAGAGCCTTGGACAGATGGGGTAAGAAGGTATACACTTCTGCTACTTTGGCCATTAGGGCTTTAATTAGCCAGTTTCATATGTTAAAGTACCAGCAGCATATTATGGGACTACTTAAACAAAATTATGTTGATTCCTGACTATGCTGAACACACAGAATTACAGGATTTAATGCATTCTGCTGAACAAGTTGGTAAACATACTTTGCAGTGTGGTTTTGACTCTATATGCATCTTGCAGGGCGGCTGTCACTGGGTCTGTACTTAGAAAGCATGCTTGGCTTAAGGAGCAAAACTTACCAGATCATGTTAAAGCTAAATTACTGGATGCTCCCTTAAACCAAGACCACCTGTTTGGCAACAAAGCAGAAGTAGTTCTTAAAAAGATGGAGGAAAATGCAAAATCTATGCAAACTGTTAAAGATTTCCTGCAAGTACAGCCTCCCAGATTTAGTAGGCATTGGCCTTCAAAGAATTGGTCCTTTCCAGTCTCTTCTAGGCCTTCTCAGTCCAAACCCTCAGGCTACGCACAGGCCTAAGCAGTGGGGGGCTCCCACTTCCAAAGCTGGAAGTAGTAAGACACCCCCCCATGGAAGAATGTCACAATGACTTACCCTTAAGCCTTCCAAGCCCTGCTCACCTGCCTGCTCCCTTAGGAGGAAAGATCACCCTGCATGCAAAAAACTGGGAAGTCATTACCCAGGTTAAATGGGTTCTAAATAGTTTTCTAAGGATACAGATTCCACTTTCACACCCTACCAACCCCAAACAGTTGGCCAGACCTACCCCCAAATCAGTGGGCAGAGGCTCAACAGAAGGTTCTCCCTGTTTTAAGTATCAGGGTTATTCAACCTGTCCCAGCAGAAGAAAGGGGACAAGGTTTTTACTCAGACTTTTCCTGGTACCCAGAAAAGATGGCTCCTGGCGTCCTGTCTATTCTAAACACCTTTTTGTTATCCCAAAATTCAAAATGCTAACACTTCCAACAGCTGCTTTCTATGCTAGGCAAAGATGCCTGGTTGGCAACCTTAGACTTAAAGGAAGCTTACCTGCACATTCCAATAAGGGAATCTTGCAGGAAATACCTACGCTTCAGGACAGGCTCCATGCACTATCAGTACTCTGCACTTCCCTTTGGCTTATCTACTGCGCCCAGGGTATTCACTAAGTGTCTAGCTCCAGCCATTGTATTTTGCAGGCAGAAAAATATTCAAATATAGCCATACTTGGACACTTGTTTGATTCAGGCAGAAAGCCAGGACTTGCTGTTAAAACATCTGAATTTTGTAAAGAAACTTCTAAACTCACTGGGGTACACCATAAGCGAAAAGGAATCTCACCTAGTACCCTGCCAACAGATTGTATTCCTGGGAGCAAGCTTGAACACAACTTCCCAGATGGCTTTCTTCACTCCAGAGAAACAAGTTTATTTGCCAGCCTACTTCAAACTACTGGCCACAAAGACCCATCTATCTGCAAGGAAAATTCGACAAGCCCTGGGATTCATGGCCTCTTACATTCTACTAATTCCATATGCAAGACTGCATATGAGGAAACTACAATGGTGTCTAAAAAGCCTATGGTGTCAGTATTGTCAGGACCTGGAATCAATGATTCCTATCATTCCTTGTATAAAGACAGAGTTCCCTTGGTGGACAGAGGTCTGCTACCACGACAAGGGGTTCCACTTCACTCTACCCCCCTGCCGCCGAAACCCTAACAGACGCATCCTCAACATCCTAACCAAGCAAGCTTCAAAGTATCTAAATCAGGAAATGGAAAGTTCTGGAACAATCAGGATGAAACCCAAAATGAAGAGATGTAACAGAACCAGGAAAAGAGGCTGCAGAGTTGGGATTGCTGCCAGATTGAAAATAAACCCTCACAAGCCTACACTTCACTCAATTCAGTTAGCAAATGTATGCTCATTAGACAAGCTGGACTTTCTCAGGCTTGAGCTCAACACCACAAACAAGATGAGAAATTCCTGTCTGTTAATCTTTAGAGACTTGGCTAAATAACAGGATTAGTGACAGTGCTGTGAGCCTTGAATGTTTCACTTTCTTCAGAGCTGATAGCTTTTCCACACAGAGCTAGGTTCCTAAGGGAGGTGGAGTGCGCGTTTTTGTGAATGATAGGTGGTGCAAAAACTGTAATGTGAATGAACATTGCTCTGTAAATGTGGAATTTCCGATACTGAAATGCAGACCTTTTTATGTTCCCAGAGAACTAAATGATATGTATGTAGCAGCTCCATATGTACCACAGAGTGCTAACACCACTGAAGCACTGAATATACTGCATAATACTACTATATGTGAGCTGCAATGCAAGAATTCTGGCTGTACATTTTTGATAGCTGGTGACTTCAAAGCAGATCTCAGGGAGGTACTACCCAATTACTGTCAAATTGTGGATTTTCTCACAAGGGGAGCAAATACTACAGCCGAGGCTTACACTAGCATAAAAGGGGCATACAGACCTGTACAGCAACCAAACCTGGGTGGCTCTGATCCCATCTCCATAAAACTAATACCATCTTACAAACTTCTCTTGATCAGAGATGAGCCCACTGTGAAACAGATCAGGGTCTGGCATGAAGGAGCCATGGAAAGTCTCAGGCGCTGCTTTGTACCACAAACTGGGATGTCTTCAGGAACGCGGCTACGGTGAACAATTTGGTGAATATTGATGAATATACTGAAACAACTATAGCTTATATATCCAGATGCATGGAGGATGTAATGAACATCAAAAATGTTAAAGGAAGAGCCAACCAAAAAACATGGCTAAACAGCAAAGTGTGCGAGTTGGTGAGGGCAAGAAACTGCTTTCAGGCCAAAGGATAAGAAGGGTCTAAGTGAGGCAAGGGCAAATTTTAAAAAAGGGTATCGAGGAGGCCAAGAAGGGGGGAGTATGGAAAGAGGATACGAGGTTGCTTCAAGGACGTGAAAGACTCAAAAAGCCTGTAGCACGGTATTGAACAGCTTACTTGACTACAAGTCCAAATCAGCTCAGTGAGATGATAGCACTGAATTTCTAGGCAGTCTAAACACATTTTGTGGCAGGTTTGAAGAGAAAAAACAACCTGAAGGCTGTAAAGCTTCTCAGTCACCAAAAGGAGGCAGTACTCGACTTTAGTGCTGTGGCTTTAAGGAGCCAACTGAGGAAAGTGAACGCCAGGAAGGCTGCTGGCCCTGATAACATTCTGGGGAAATTATTGAAAGGTTGTGCAGGCCATCTCCGCATAGTCCTGAGACATCTTCAGTACCTTACTTGTCCAGGAAAAAGTACCAGCATGCTTTAAAGTTACCAGCATAATCCCTCTGCCCAAAAAAGCCAACCCCACCTGCCTAAATGATTACAGGCCAGTGGCCATTACATCAAATGTAATGAAATGCTCCAAAAGACTGGTTAAGAGGCATTTGATTATAGTACTACCCCGATACTTTGACCTGCTGCAGTTTGCCTACTGGGCAAACAGATAAACTGCCGATGCCATTTCGGTGGCACTTCACCTCATATTGGAGCATCTTGAAGAGAAGAGCTATGCCAAGTTGTTCATAGATTTCTGCTTGGCATTCAATATGGTGATTCCAGTGTAAATTATAGAAAAGATAATCAACTTTGGCATAAATGAAGAGCTGTGCAATTTGAGCCTCGATTTCTTGACTGGAAGACCACAAAAGACCTGTGCTGGTAGCAACATTTCAGGGAGTATTACAGTCAACACCGGAGTTACCCCAAGGTTGTGTGCAGAGTCCCCTGCTGTTCACAATCCTTACCATGACTGTTCTGTGAAAGCTAGTAACAACCACATCATCAATTTGAAGATGATACCACAGTGGTGGTACTCGTTAGTTGCCATGACAAGAGTTGGTATAGGAATGAGGTCAGTTCCCTGATTGAATGGTGCGATAATAGTTTGGACCTGAATGTCAGTAAAACAAAATAAATCATTATTGACTTCAGAAAGAGCTCTGCCATGCACTTGCCCCTCAAGATCAGTGGTGAAAAAGTGGAGAGTATCCAAACTGCAAAGTTCCTGGAGGTACATATATCAGCGCATCTTTCTTGGAGTACAAACAAGGCCACCTAATTTAAAAAGCCCACCAGTGACCACACTTCCTAAGAAGGCTGAGAAAAGCAAGCTCCTATGAATGCCCTAAATACTTTCTACAAAGGAGCCACCAAGAGTATTGTAATAAGACTGTTACGCTCTCATTCATTCCCTTTTTTGATAACCGCACAGTGTATTATAATAATACTGTTATGCGCTCATTAATTTCCTTTTTTTGATAACCGCACAGTGTATTATAATAAGACTGTTACGCGCTCATTCATTTCCCTTTTTTGATAACCGCACAGTGTATTATAATAAGACTGTTAAGCGCTCATTCATTTCCTTTTTTTGATAACCGCACAGTGTATTATAATAAGACTGTTAATCGCTCATTCATTTCCCTTTTTTGATAACCGCACAGTGTATTATAATAAGACTGTTACGCGCTCATTCATTTCCTTTTTTTGATAACCGCACAGTGGCCAAAAGGAAGAAGCTGCAAACAATAAGAGCAACAGAAAAGATCATGGCCACTAGTCTTCCTGTTTTACAGGAGCTCTTTGAAGTGAGGCATAAAAAGAAGTCCCACAAAATACTGAGCGACACTTCTCATCCAGCTTGTGGTTGGTTCACTAAACTTGCATCTGGTAGAAAGCTATGGAGTATCTGGTGCAGGACCTTCAGATTCATGAACAGTTTTTGTCCAGTTACAACAAGACTCATTAATGCAGACATAAATCTGCATGTATCAAACTTATAATACATTGTTGCGCTCTTATTCCTTTCCTTTTTTTTCTCCTATACAATAATTATATTTATTATTGCAAACTAAAATTACTGTATCATTCAAGTGCAATTGCAATCACTTCCTTATGTTCAGTATCACCCAATCTCACCTCTGTGTATAGTGTACTTTTCACGTGTTAATCATCTAGTAGTCCGTGTTGGCCAGTGTATATAAATAGTGTACAAATGTGATATTTTCTTTTGTACTATAGTTAGTTTATTCTTTAATACCTATCATGTGTCTGTGTTTTTCTCCTGTAGAAGAGCTGACACTTGAAATTTCATTTAGGTGGCACTTGTTTCCTAAATGACAATAAAGGTTTTGAATCTTGAATCTTTGAAACAAATGGCACCTGCTCAGGATTTTAATTTAGGATTGGAGATGTTAACTCTCTCCCCCTTTTGAAACTGCAGCCAGTTCTTTTAAATTAAAATTTCTCACACACGCGACTGTTTTGCTTATTGCTCTGACTTCAGCTATTTGAAAACCTGATTCACAGGCCCTAAAGTGTATGCAACCTTTTTCCAATTTTTCGCAAGGACCTGGTGAATCTTGAACCTGTCTCTCCTTTGTGCAAAAAGCTGTTTGAGTACATCTTAAATCAGACCATTCATCTCCCTGTGTTCTGTCTTGAACCCAAAAAGAAAGAGAGTCATGCATACTTTGGATGTCTGTAGACAGTTGAGAGAAACTGATTTCCAGCTTCTTAGAAAATTCAATAATCTCGGTCATTTTTGGATGCACAAATCACAGACGTCATACTGGCCTCTGGCAGGGTCATAACTGGCATCTGAGAAAGTGTCTGGCGTACATGGATTCCAGTATTTCATCGGGTATGTCAGTCTGACTGAGCAGTAATGGATGTTCTTCATGTTTCACTGTTGCGGTCATTACGTTTGGGTAATCTGCTGGCAGGTTGCCCTCAGTCAGCCTGAATAACAAAGTCTTGGGTCTTGCATCGGTTGCTGTCCCTTCTTCCATGACATCAGGCCGTCAGGGGTATAACACATGCAGCCAACACCATTTTAATCAGTCTTTCTTGCTGCGCTGTGCCCGAAGCAGAAGCAGTTCGCAAGTGCCGGTCGGCCGACTCCTGAAATTTTCATTTTCAAGTTTCAGAACCGAAGTCTTCAACCTAAAGCTAAGTACCCTGCTGGAGAAACTTTTTGTTGCTCCTTACCGATTTCAGTAAAAGTTAATAATTGTATTACTTGTGGGAAGCAAATACCTCATAAGGACTTTCATTTGTACTGTATTCCTTGCCTAGGCCCTGACCACAACATGCCTTGCTGTCTGTTTTGTGCTAAATTTAATCAACGCGCTATTAAGCGTCTATACATTTTTGCATCTCATTACTTTGGCTCAAGATTTAACTATCCAGCAACGTCTTCGGTTAGCAATCAGACTACCGGAATACACAAAAAACGCAAAGAAAGAGACAGACCGTCGAGGTCCAAAACCGATGAAGCTTCTCTTAAGCCAGTCGCCGGTTCGCTGGTACTCAGTGAGGTACTTTTGCAGCCCCTGATGCCCGCTACATTTGATTTGCAGGCCTCTATTGAGACCCATTTGGAGTCCGGTATGTTGCGAGACACCTTAAGTATTGAACCCGCGGATGTCTCTACCTTAGATGGGTCCGGAGCTGCTGAGCAGGCACCGGCTTCTGAGGGTGGTTTCAGGCCTAAAGATTTGTATATTAAACAGACACCATCTTCAAAATCTAGACCAAAATCAACTTCTTTATCTAAAAAAACAACTCTTGGGCCACGTGCACAGGCCCCTGTGCCTAAAAAAAACAAATTATCAAAATGGCTGAAGATTTAAATACCTTGATCCAGGGGTTCTCATCCCCCTCTTGCTAAGAGGCCTAGGCAAGGTACTGATTATGAATCATCAAATCAGGTTTCCATTTCTTCTGATCAGGAATTATCTATTCCACCTAATGAGGACTCTGATGCAGAAGAATCCATCCCTTCTGCTTCTCCGGAGGATTTTTCTTTTGGAGAAACTTTGCATACCGTAAGGGAACATTTTCACTGGGAGAGTCAGGATTTTTCAGAATCTAAAAAGAGGCTTAGGGATTTCCTCCTTCCTCTGCATAGGCCTTTGGCTATACCCCCTGTTCTAGACATCGTTGATGTTTTTTCAGAATCCAGCATAGCTCCCGATTCCCTGCCTCCGGTTCTTAGTAAACCAGCCAGATATTACCGGGTTCCTGACTCCCACAAATCCCTTTTTAAAAATCCTACTGCTGACCCTGAAACCATTTCTCAGGGTCCCAAGGGTGTTAAGGTTTCTACTGCTAAAAATCCTACCCCTTCTGATAGAGATTCCAGGGTGCTGGATAGATGGGGTAAGAAGGTTTACATGTCTGCAACCTTGGCAATCAGGGCTTTAAACTGTCAATTTCATATGCTTAAATTAGCAGCATGTCATGGGCTTACTTAGGCAGAAAATGATGTTGATTTCTGACTCTGTGAAAAATAGAGTTACAGGATTTATTGCATTCAGCTGAACAAGTTGAAAAGTATACTTTGCAATGTGGTTTTGATTCCTTGGAGGCCTCCTGCAGGGCCACTGTAACTGGATCTGTGATAAGAAGGCATGCTTGGCTCAAGGAGCAAAATCTGCTTGATCATGTTAAAGCAAAATTGTTGGATGCTCCTTTACAACAGAAACGTTTATTTGGTAATAAGGCAGAAGTTGTTTTGAAAAAGATGGAAGACTAACATAAATCTATGCAAACTGTAAAAGATTTCCTACAAGTGCAGCCACTCGGGTTCAGTAGGCACTAGCCTACTAAGAATTGGTCCTTTCCAGTACCCACCAGAGCCGCTCAGGTCAAACCCAGACACACCAAAGGCTCCAGGTTTCACTCACAAGGAGCCCACAGAACAAAGCAGTGGGGTGCCTCCACCTCCAAAATTGGAAGTAGCAAGGCCCCCCCTACGGTAAACAGTCTCAATGACTTTCCTCTGCCATCACCAAACACTTAACTTTTGGCAGCCCCTTAAGGGGGAAAACTGGCATTTCATGCACGAAATTGGCTTCTAATTACCCAGGACAAGTGGGTTTTTTAAATATAGTATTCCAGGGATACAGATTTCATTTCCACACGTTGCCAATCCCAAACGGATGGCCAGATCTGCCTTCAAATCAGTGGGCAGAGGCCCAGAAACAAGTTGTCTCTCATGAATATGGGGGCTATTCAACCTGTACCAGAAAAGGAAAAGGGGCAAGGAAAGACTTTTCCTGGTACTCAGAAAAGACCAATCATGGCATCCAATTCTGAACTTATCCATTCTAAATACATTCCTGGACATTCCAAAATTCAAGATACTGACTCTACAACAGTTACTGCCTATGCTAGGCAAGGATGCCTGGTTGGTAACTCTAGGCTTAAGAGGCTTACCTGCATATCCCAATCAGGGAATCTTGCAGAAGTTAGCCCCGCTTCAAAGCAAACTGTTTGCATTACCAGTTCTCTGCACTGCCCTTTGGCTTATCTACTGCGCTCAGGGTCTTCACAAAGTGTCTGGCACCAGTAATTGCATTTTGCAGACAAAGAAACATTCAAATGTATTCTTATCTGGACGATTGCTTAATTCAGGCAGAAAACAGGGGCACTCTTCTACAGCATCTGGCATTTGTAAAAAGGCTTCTAACTTGTCTAGGGTACACCATAAACGAAAAGAAATCACAACTGGTGCCTTCTCAAATAATTACATTCCTGGGTGCAAGCTTGAATACAACTGCCCAGATGACTTACCTCATGCCAGAAAAACAAATTCAACTGATGACTTACTTCAGACAAGTGGCCACACAAACCCAGCTTTCCGAAAGACAAATTCTGCAGGCCTTTGGGTTCATGGCTTCCTGCATTCTACTAATTCCATATGCAAGACTGCATATGAGGAAACTCCAATGGTACCTAAAAAGCTTATGGAGTCAGCATGGTCACAGCCTGGAAACAATGATTCCTGTCATTCCTTGCCTGCAGCTGAAATTTTCTGGAGTTCCTATGGTGGGCAGAGGCCTGTCACCAAATCAAGGTACTGTCATTCATTCCACCCCCTGCCACCCAAACCCTGACTACAGACTCGTCAGATTATGATTGGGGGGCCCACCTGGCAGGGAGATGCATTCAGGACAAATGGAGCCCAAATCAGATGCACCTATATGTCAACCAGAAAGAAATGCTAGCTGTACAGAATGCTGTGACAGCCTTCAAGGACTTTCTTCATCCAGGACAACTACTGATAGACTGACAACACAGTTATGTGGTATGTAAACAAGCAGGGGGGGGGGGTACCCATTCCTACCCCTTTTGCAGACTAGCCATGGCTTTGTGGAACACCGCCTGGACTTACCCAGTACATCTGCAAGCTCAATTCCTGCCAGGAAAGCAAAATACTCTGGCAGACGAACTAAGCAGAATTCTTATGGACCCACACGAATGGAAATTGGATCCACAAATCTTCAGCATGTTGACAGAAAAATGGGGGAGCCCAGACATAGATCTATTTGCCTCTCCCCAAAATTATCAGTTGGACACATTCTGCACAAGAGTCCATTACAAAAAAGCTTAGAAAGTGGGTGCTCTATCCTTCAGCGGGAAAAACCTATCAGTCTTTGCCTTTCCCTCTCTGCCTCTGCTCTCCAAGGTTTTACTAAAAGTCAGACGAGAAAAACCCAAAATGATTCTGATTGCTCCAGACTGGCCTCGCTGACACTGGTACCCGCTCCCACAAAATATGTTGCATCCTCCTCCGTGGTACCTGCCTCAGACACCTTATCTTCTGTCTCAGCAGAACTGTCAGATTCTGCACGCTCCGCTCCAAACTCTGAATCTTGCAGCATGGCTAATCAACTAATTTCTCCAGTTATATCTCATAGTAAATCTGTGATGGATGTCATTTTGGAGGCTAGAAGGCCTAGTACTAGAAAATCCTTATGCTGATAAATGGAAAAGATTTTGTGCCTGGAACCAAGCACAAAGAATAAACACAGCAATGCCCGATATTCGTCAGATTCTGCAATATTTAACTGAGATGCTTCACAAGGGCCTATCTTTTTCTTCTATAAAAATCCATGCCTCTGCCATTTCGGCACATTACAACACAGAGCCTCCTCTCTTTTCTCATCCTCTGCTAAAGCAGTACCTCAGAGGCGCCAAAAATTTGAGACCTCCCAGGAGACCACCAACTTCAGCATGGGACCTCAGTTTTGTGTTGGAAAAACTCACCCTACCTCCTTTTGAACCAGCTGCTACTGCAGACATAAAATTTCTCTCTTGGAAGACAGCTTTCCTTTTAGCAGTCACTTTAGCTAGAAGGATTTCAGAACTACAGGCTCTCATGGCAGTGGAACCTTTCATTATTTTTTACCCGGACAGGGTGGCTCTCAGGACCAATCCATCCTTTATGCCTAAAGTGGTATCTAGTGTGGCTCTTAATCAGACCATTCATCAGCCAACTTTTTTCCCCAAATCCACAGAAGAAGGGGGAGAAGATTCTGCATTCATTGGATGTACACAGACAACTAAGATTCTACTTAAACAGGACAAAATCTGAGCAATTACTGGTGACATTTGCTGCAGGGGCAGAGGGAAAGGCTATTTCAACATAAACTATTTCAAAATGGATAAGCCATTGTATTCATTTCTGCTACATCCATCATGGTAAACCTGTCACCAAGGGGATCAGATCCAGTTCCACCAGGCTGCATCTACTTCTGCAGCCTTTCTCAGAGGGGTTCCTACCCAGAGACATTCTAGAAGCTCTTACTTGGAGCTCAGTTCATACGTTCACCAAACATTACCATTTATCTCTCTTTTCTAAATCCAGAGCAGGCCTTGCCACTGCTGTACTGCAGGGCCTTATAGCTGCTCCTAATGCTGTATAAGTCCATCCTCCCAATCATAGCTTTGGGATTCTACCCAAATGTAATGACTGCAACAGTGAAACACGAAGAACATAGTACAGTTGTGTGCACTTGCCATAAATGTAGATGTTCGAGTGCATTTACTGTTGCAGTCCTGGTTTACCCACCTGCCAGCCCCATATTACACTTATACCTCTGTTTTCTTTTACTATGCTCAAAAGCCTTTTTGGTGTATTTGCTTTTACTTGGAGGTATATATTTTTTGTGTTCTAAATTTCATGCACATATATATTTATTTTGCTCCCCATTTGGGGGGCACTTACATCTGGGGCAAGGAAAAACTGATGAAAATGGCATCAGCTGCATGTTTTATACCCCTGACGTCATGGAAGAAGGGAAGGGACAGCAACCGACGCAGGACCCAAGACTTTGTTATTCAGGCTGACTGAGGGCAACCTGCCAGCAGATTATCCAAATGTAATGATTACAACAGTGAATACACTCGAACATCTACATTTATGTTAAGTGTACACAACTGTACTTTACAGGCCTAGGCCTCAAACTTTTCCTTTTGAACAGGCAGGACATCAGGGGTGGAAGAGTCTGCCATATTGCCTTTTGAGAAGTGGTTAAGGTACTGTATCTCCAAGTAGGAGTTGAGACAAACGAGGAGTTCTTCATGTCTTGGGAGCAAACAGCTGACAGATCATACAACTCGTATAATCATGCTCTGTCTGCCTACTGCAAATAGTACCTTCCCCTCCTAGCTGACATCCAGTAACAAGCAACCATATTTTAATCATGAAAAAACAAGAAAGGTTCTTCAACAGGGTGCTTATCTGAACCAATGAAGGCGAGTGGTACCAACATTGTGTAAAGCAGATAGACTGGTATGATAAACGTGTGTTTGGACTGGTGGTGAAGATAGTCTGGGATTTACACTCCTACATATGCTTATGTACCCTTACGCCCATTGCCTTGGTTCATAAGTCAGGCGTACTACTCTATGGAAGGTTTGGGATTTGCTATCCTAGCTGAACATCCAAGTTATTTGGCAAAATAACCCAACAGTTTGGAACACTACAACAGTGATCTTTTCAAATATCTACTGTTATGGTAAGCTAACCTGCACAGCTGTACTTTCATTGACATTGTTAGTGAGTTAGCATAGTTGTGCTATTTAATTAAGATGATGGTTGAGTGTTTAGTTGAAAGACCTATGAACTGTTAAAAAAAAAAAAAAAAAAAAAAAAAAAAAAACCTACACGTGTTACAGTAGTAGTGACTTCCTTTTAACTTCACATAGACACGTGGTACAGTAGATGTCCTTTGAATGTCACACATGGTATAGTAGTAGTAGTGACTTCATTGTAACGTCACATACGCATGTGGTACAGTAGTAGGGACTTCCTTTTAATGTCACATAGACACGTGGTACAGTAGATGTCCTTTGAATGTCACACGTGTTATAGTAGTAGTAGTGACTTCATTGTAACGTCACATATGCATGTGGTACAGTAGTAGTGACTTTTAACGTCTCATAGACACATGGGACAGTAGATGTCCTTTGAATGTCACACGTGGTATAGTTGTAGTAGTGACTTCATTTTAACGTCACATACGCATGTGGTACAGTAGTAGTGACTTCCTTTTAATGTCAGACACTTGGTACAGTAGATGTCCTTTGAATGTCACACGTGGTATAGTAGTAGTGACTTCATTGTAACGTCACATACGCATGTGGTACAGTAGTAGGGACTTCCTTTTAACGTCACATAGACACGTGGTACATTAGATGTCCTTTGAATGTCACATGTAGTATAGTAGTAGTGACTTCATTGTAACGTCACATACGCATGTGGTACAGTAGTAGTGACTTCCTTTTAACACCAGAAAATGTTTTGGCACAAGACTTGGCAAAAAAAACATAAATTATGATTGTAAAATAAATGGTCCAATAAAAAAAATGTCACTAACATTGCTAAACAGTTTAAACTTTGACCAGTGTGTATCCACTAGTGTCAGGCTAATTTTTTAAGCCATCTAAATCTAAATTGTCTAAATTGTTTGTCTAGTCATTCGCGGGAAATTATTGTGCCTCTGTACACCTTGCTGATTCAACCTTTCAGTGAAGAAAGTGATACATTTTGTAGCCATCTAGCAAGCTTCCTATTTCTGCTGTGTGCGTGTATGTGCGTTACAGCATAGGCATGTCCATTTGCTGATTTGTTTGATACCCCTGTTGCCAAGGTGGCAGTGGTGATTGGCTGCCTAGCTGAGTGTTGCTCCTCTTTTGTTTATGCTGTTATTTTCATCAGATGTGTGATAATCCATTGTTTCTTTTTACCACATCGGTAATGATATTGCCACTAAAACTCTGGTTAATCTGGTTAAAGCATTTCACTTTACAATTCTCGCACTGCTGAACTGAGTTTGTCTGAGCATTCTATTAGTCAGCCAATCCTGTTAACATTGCGCTTTTTCTTGTCTGAGCAGCTACAGATTAATACTTAATTAAAGCATGTTATTGTCACACTTGCAGTACTAAGTGGAATATGTGATTTACTGCTAGAGCACTTGATCAGCAGTGCCAACTTGCATGTACCTGCTCTGTCCTGTGGTGTCTTACATGCATACATATTCTGACTGACATTTTCCTTGATTGTACCTAAGTCTGTAATAATGCGTCTGAGAGTCCTTTGTGACATTGTTTTGGAGTACTTTGAGAAGTGCCGTAAAGTGCTGATAACCTTTTCTTCAGTTTGGTAGATCCTGTTTTGATTATTGCTTAATTGGTCTTTCATATCTGAGTAACCCTTAATCCATCTCCAAATGATAGTCGTGAGATTGAACTGAATTTGGGTTAATTTATTTGGTGGTTTCTGGTTCTGAATGACTTTTTGCATTACTTGATCCTAATTTTGGGTGGGTGGTCACTCATACTAAATTTATGCATTGCTTGGTCATTTAGAGTTCTTTATAGTTTGATGGTTCAGCTCATGTGCTATGCTGTGGTGACAAATTGGAGGCGATTTTATGAACACCTATTATATTTCAAGAGCCTAGGTAATACTCTTAAAGTATTTTACACTCCTCGTCTCTAGAGGTAAATCTGATTGCATCAGATAGTTTTATTAGTTATTTTGCTACTGTAATTTTAATTTAACTCTTGGCTCTTGACTCTGTAATTAAATTTCTTCCTCTGAGAGAGTAGCGCTGATGCTCCAGATACCTTAGTGAGAAATAACAATGCCCTTTCTCTGGTTTTGGAGTCTTTAGCTACAGGTCGTGTTCACACAGTCTGCAAAAGGAAAGGTGTTTTTTTTTTTTTTTTAATTATAACTAAGTTTATGGCCAAAGGAGACCATCGAAAAGCTCGGCCAGATCGTACAATACTGGTGGAAGGCTATCAGTGTCACCCTTTAAGTGAACTTCCTTCACATGTCCCTGGCGAACATTGCAGTCACCCTTTTAGTCATCCAGACTAGCTTTAAAGGTTGTTAGAGAAGTTCTCTGCTTGATAGGTAAGAGCAGCCAGTTTCAGAAAAAAAGTATACTTTTGGTTAGGTATCTGCCACACCATTTGGTAGTGGTGGTGTGGTAGTACAGGTTTATGTCTCTAGAATGGATATTTGTTTTAACACCTTTTTTAGGTGAAGAAGTCAGAGTGCTGGGGTGTTCATAGCACAAGACATCTAAGCATAGGTCACCCTTCAGAAGTCTGTATGACACCGAGTAGACCAACAGGGTTTTGGTCTGTCAGCGAAGATTTGATTATGACTTTGTAATCTGATCTGACCAGTGAGAACATTACATGGGGGGTGCATCTCTTGTGTAGAGGGCAGTGCAGGTGGGGACACATTCTAGCATTGAGTAGAACTGTAGAGTGGCAGGCTTTAGCTAGGTGGATAACGTGTTACCTAGCAAGTTGAGACCTGCCAAGAACTGCATTTTTTGTGCATAGAGATTCCTTCAGCAAATAATCAGCAGCACTCATTCATGTGGTTGAGAGATTCAAGTACAGCCTTTCTGACCACTAGAAGTGCATTATTTATCCATATAGTGCTTTTATTATGCTATGCCAGTCTGTTAAATCTTCCAACATAGTAAATTCTATGCAAGATAAACTAAAGATATTACTGTTCAATGTTAGGAGTCTCAAGAAACTCCACTCCCTGTTAGCACTCCTTACCCTGGAGAGTGTTGCCATCTCTGCAGTTACTGAGACATGATGTAAAGCCGCAGAAGGCACCCTTGCAGTACAAGGCTATAATGCCTTCCACACATTTAGACCAGCTACTGCACAAGAAGGGGTAAGAGACGGATGTGTGTCAATCTACATAAAAGCAAGCTTACCTCAAGATTGGTCAAACAATATAACTTGCTTGAGCTACTCCATGTCCAACTAACCTTAGGTAAAGTTCAGTGTCGTATCCTTGCTAGCTACAGGTTCATATGACCTATGTTAACCATACCACATACCTGAATGTATTGCAGTAACTCACAATTCAGCCCACCACCATATTCATGGGTGATTTCAACTATTCCACCAAAAACCGGGATTACATACACAGCCACTAACATGCAGGTTCAAAGATTCCTGGATTTTTTCAGTGCAATCTTTCTGGAACAGCTGGTCTGCACACCTACTAGGGGTGAAAATGTCCTGGATCTGGTACTCACAAATATGGGGGAACATTGCACCCCCCATGTAATGTTTTCACTGGTCAGATCAGATCACAAAGTGGTAACCCTTGAAATAAATGTAAAGGTTGAACACCCAGCAGACCCCTGAACATGCAAGAACTTTTCCAAGGCAGACTACCTTCTATTAAGTGAAGACAGCTAAATTTCAATCCCCCCTCCCCAATTCAGAGAACATGGCCTGTGCAGAAGAGTTTATGGAAACCTTGTACAAGCATGTAACTAACTGCATAGGAACAGCAGTACCAAACCGAAATAAACTTAGGGCAAGCTACATAAACAAGCACCCGTAGTGGACCCCCCAGTATACAAAGGATGTATAACAAAAGAAAATCCTGCCCAGAAAATGAAAAAGCTATGCTCAAAAGGCAGTAAACTTCCTCATCAATCTGAACAAGCAACTCTAAGGACTAATCAAGTCCACCAAATCCATCTTCAAGGCAAAAATAGCCTCCTAGGCTAAGAATAATCATAAGGGTATTTTGCAGTTACACAACCTTAAAGGAACATTCAACAGTGTGCTGAACTAATAGTAAATGGAAGTTCCTGTACCAAACCAGGGTATATTTAGTTCCAGTTTCAATCCCCTGTCACCCCCAGCCCTGAAATACCATCTACCATTTCTCCCCCACCTATCACTAAAGAACAGGTCTACAGGGCTAAAAACACTGCTTTAATGGGTCTTATTAATATCCCAGTATGCCTCCTGTGGCACCCCACCACTGGGACAGTAATCAAGGAGCCTCAATCCTCACCAATGGCACTAATGGGGAGACATACACTTGGAGGATGACAAGGTACATGCACAGTATTTCCAGATGCAGCTCTCTGCATCATGCAGTTTCCCTTAAGAGCACACAGAGACCACAGTCAGTCCAGGCCTGGTTTCTCCCTCCTTTCTGCAGATCCCAAATAAGACACCCCACTGGCACAGCTATAGAGTTAAGATCTCAGCTGTGTGATCAAACCAAGACCTCCAGCACTCTGTTCAACCAGTGCTTCATGTCCTGCCCAAGTAGCTGACGCACACATTCTTTGAGCTTTGATTTACGCACAGGTACACATGGGAAAGGCTGACGCAAGTTTACTAACTATGCCCCCTTCTGCCCACACTAATAAGGTAGCTATCTCGGCCACCAGTCACTCCTTATCAGCTACTTTAAGGCCCATAAAGGGTGTCCAATCTTACTGTTTAATGTTACTATCAATACAAATGGTTGTTTGACCAACAGCAAGGCTGTTAGGAGTGGCCTACAGTGTCACCAGATAAATATGCAAGTACCCTCAACTTAAACATCTCTAAACAGAGCAGTCACAATGAAATGTTTAAATATTTGATAAATTAAAAAAGACAATACTAAATATTCATATACAGTGACACCAGAGTTCAAAGTCACAGGAAATATTTAAAACAACATTGCAGGGACAGTCTTAAATAAATGAAGAAAAACATCTAAACTATGCTTCACTATATTCCTGGCTAAATCTAAGAGAATTACTATACCCTAATTAACTTAAGAGCAAGGCAGATGTGTGGTGAATCGATCTTGTCAGGTCCAAGACAGAATACAGAATACTGTCTCTCTCTGAGACGTCTTAAATTAATATCTCAAATATTACTGCTGGGATAGCTTGCAGAATGACATCATTTCTTTATCTGACTCCTAGTTCCAAGGCGTAAAACAACCATTGATGGCAGCTGGTAGCATTTAGCATCTACCTGTGAAAATACATAGACAAGGGCTTTTCCTCAGATCTTTGGCAAACGGTGGAAGCCATAAAACAATAAAACACTTCCAAGACAATACAGAAAGCTCCCTAGTTTTAGACATTGTCTCCCCTTGCTGCACTGAAACTGAAAGACAACATATTCTATGGCCTAGCCGTAAAGTCATTTATTTTATTTTTTCTCAACCCTCCTGTGTTCCAGTTTCCATTGTTAAAATATGTACACTTAAATAGTGCATGTACATTTCTGTTCTTTTCCAGTATGGTACACTGTGGTTACATTTCAAATAGCACTTTGCACATATCTTCAAGCAGTTTGATATACACATGACACAGAGTTCTAATACATTTGTAGCACAAGCATCATGTATACATCATGTTGATATTCACAAACGACATATAGTTATTTACAAAATTCCAGCTAGCTGTGCTGGCAATACCTCCTTTGGCACACCACCTCAATCGCTTGAAACATGACCTGTCAGGCCCATTAGAGTCTCTATTCAACCAAAGTTTCCAGATAGGCTTCATCCCTAGGGAATGGAAGACTGCAACTGTCATCCCTCTACACAAAGGCAGACCATCAACAGACCCAGGGAACTCAAAAGTTTGACTAATCTTAGATACAAGGCAATGGAAAGAATTGTGGACCTGATAAAGAATGACTTTGGAAATCTTTAGACATTTGACCCATCCCAGTTTGGTTTCATCAAGGGTAGGTCAAGCCTACTAAACTTTGTGGGCTTCAAGGTCAATAGAGCCATGGAAGAGAGCAAAACTGTGTACGTACTGCCTACCTTGACTTGGCAAAGACATTTGTCACAATACCTCACTCTGGTATTACAGACTGACTCTGATATTTAAGCATAAATCCCTCTATCACCTGATGGATAGTCAGATGCCTCACAGATTGTACACATGAAATTAGGGTGGGGAAACCACAGGGCTTGGTACTGGGACCTGTCCTGTTTGGAATATACCTCTCTGAAATCATGGCAAATGTAGAGGGTCTTTGGCTGACCAAATGTGCTAACATCTGCAAGTTGGGTTCCATCACTGAATTCCCCAAATATGTTGATATCCTAAAAGAAAGTCTGACACAAACAAGTGGTGCCAGAACAATGGCCTGTAGGCCAGTGCAAAAATGCATAATTATGCCCTTTGGGAAGATGGCTATCCTGCAAATTAAAATATTGATAACGCTCCCTTCAGTGTAGACCCAGTGGTAAGGGAGTTGGGAACTCTGGTTGACAGTAGTCTGAATTCTGATAATTATGCATCAGCAATAGTGAGAAAAGCCTTCTTTGTGGTGCAATTTATAAGTAAGGGCAAGGCATCCAGATCTAAGGAGATCATGGTCCAACTAAACTTAGCCCTCATTAGAGCAATAATCGAGTACATTGCACCCTTTGGCATATACCTGACCAGGTCTTTGTAACAGGTGGAGCGGCCACAGAAGTGCCTTGCTAAAAGAATACAGGGCCCAATGCAGACTGCCTGAAAGGCCCTGTCCCTGTACTTTCTCCTACAGAGTACTGAGGGGTTATTTATGCCTGATTTACAAGGCATTCTCCGATCCAGTTCTGCTAGAGCTGCTACACATTCACAAAACAAACACTCAAATTACCCAATCTGAGGATCTAAACATTGTGACAAAAAGCATGTTGGAGGGACAGGTTTGTCTCTGAGATTACAACTTCCCTGGAAGAGCCTTCTCATTTACCCGCTGAGGTGAGGGGCTCTCGCATCTGGCTCCAAGCATCTGGGCGCGACCCACTCTGGGGACAGTGTCAGATGGGGAGTTTGACTGGGACAGTACACCTGTCAAGGAGTAACGCAGGTGTCCTAATGCGAGCTCAGGAAGGACAGAAACCTCCGGTGGAGCAGAAGGGCAAAGGCTCGCTTGATCTTGATTTTCATTATGAATACAGACTGTGAAAGTGGTGCCTCATGATCCTTCTGGCTTTTTGGGGTTTAAGCAGGAGGTGTCAGATAAGTTACCACGGGGATAACTGGCTTGTGGTGGCCAAACGTTCATAGCAACATCGCTTTTTGATCCTTCGATGTCTGCTCTTCCTATCATTGTGAAGCAGAAGTCACCAAGTGTTGGATTGGTCACCCAATAATAGAGAACGTTTTTTGGTTAGACCGACTCTGCCCTTCTGAGCTAGGAATTTCTGGTTAAAGGCTTATAGTGCTTGCATATTTGAACTGTTTCTTACTGAAATTGGTGCACCTTGTTTGCTGTAGCATAGACTAGATCCAGGCCTGCAGAATCTAGCTTTGTTTGCATAACTTGAACACTAATCCAGGCCTTCTTAAAAGTATTCAATTGTATTTATTACTGCTTGGTAGTAATCTGATTAAAGTGTAGCTGTCATTCTAAGCCTTTTGGTTTAAGCACTTGGGCTTCAGACCAGTTGTTTTACATTAAGAATGTTTGTGGTCTGCACTGTTGTGGCAGGACAGGTAGCTTACATCCTTCTAAGCTGGGAACTGCTGATTGAAGGCTCAGTGTCTGTTATTCTAAAAGTGTATTAGTTCTGGTTTAAGCACTTGGGCTTCAAGCCAGTTATTTTACATTAAGAAGGTTTGTGGTCTGCACTCTTGTGGAAGGAGAGGCTGGACTCTGCCCTTCTGAGCTGGGAATGTCTGGTTAAAGGCTTATAGTGCCTGAATATTTGAACTGTTTCTTACTGAAATCGATGCACCTTGTTTGCTGTAGCATAGACTAGATCCAGGCCTGCAGAATCTAGCTTTGTTTGTATAACTTGAGCACTAATCCAGGCCTTCTTTTTTGGAGAAAGTTCCCCTGCACCCCACTGGCAGGAGTGTGCAGTTAGAACTTGTCTGATTATAGACTACAGGAACAGGGCTCAGTTTTGAGATTTTTTTACTGGTTAATTGGGTAATTTGTTTAAGCCTTTTCTGATTGCTTGTAGTCATCTACAGCTGTGTCAAGTGTGTATTTTTTACTGTTTGTAGTTGTTTAAAGCTGTTTTAAGTGTGTATTTTGCTGTTTTTGCCTTATCTTTTCAAAAAAAATGTTCCTTGTTTCCCACCTTTCTAAGCTAGTATAGTCCATTTTTCAGGCTAGTGCTGAATTCAGGGCTGTGTTAAAATTTTCTGAGTTGCCCATACCTTACTTGGATTAGAGGGAGGTTTCTCTGTCCACCTGTGAGTGAGGGAGTTTTGTGCCGCCATCTGTCTCTGGAGGAGTGGTTCCAGCCCAGAAGTTAGTAGTTTATAGGCCATTTTGGGCTAATTTCTCTTTCATTTCCCTGCTGTAAAAACCTCGATTGTATGGTTTTGCACATCTGGGCAGCGCCGGTTAGCTAGGGCTAAATTTATCCTGGCTCCACCACGTCTCCTCTTCAGTTTTTGCCTTGAAAGTAGTCTCCCTCTCAACCTAAGCACTTAAAAAGCATCCTACGGTCCAGCACTTGCTCAGACCTAATAGCGAGCACTAATATACCCCGACACTTGATTGCCCAGTAGGGCAAGGCTCATTATTCACCCCTCACCAACCAAGCGACTGAGCAACTCCCCCTACTATTCAGGCATGACCAAAGGGCAATTTCAGGTATACTCTCCAGTCCAGCTGGTGAACCTGGGTATCCTGAGGCAATGTTAAAACTGCCTCATGTACACAGACAGCCCTCTCCTCCTACCACAAAACATTAACAAATGCGAGAGATGCAGTTCTATAGCTAAATTGGAGGCTAAACTGTCTCCACCCAAGACTGGAACAGGCAGTCATGAGGAGAAGGTTAACACTTGCACCACACCTCCAGCCTCGCATAGACATACTAAACCAGCACTGACAAAATATACACATAAATACACAAAATCATACTGTGAGGCTCTAAATAAAAACCTGAAAAAGCATCACAGACCTCAAAAGCAGACACCCAAAAAACCTGCACCTCGCATCACAAACCAGACACAAAATCAGTGTGCCGCACAATCACAACCCTTAAGGTGAAATAACATACCTAACACACTAGTAATAGGCGACTTTATAATCAGGCACACTGATGTCCCACTCACTAGGCTGTACAAGGAGAAGATTACTGTTAGCTGCCTGTCGGGAGCCAGAATCTGCCACATAACACAGGCACTCAGGTCACTCCAGAACAAGTACAAATATGACTGTCATTGTTCATGTATTAGTGAATGACCTGAGACGTACCTCCCTGGACTACATGAAAAGACATGGAAGACCCCTCTGATCATGTAGTCCAGGCGGGTATGACCCTGACCCTGAGTAGCATCCTGCCCTCACCAAGAATGATACCCCAGTATAAAGGAAAAATGATCAATTTCAACAATTGGCTGAGCTTCTGGTGTCATTCAAAGGAGATCCATTGTCTGTCAGCCTGGGATGACATGCTCGACAAGCCTCGTTGCTTCCCAAGAGACGGCTTGCACCTGTCACCCCTAGGCTTTGGAATGCTGGCCAAAGCTCTTGCTGCCCCTATAGTGCCTTTTTTAGGCAAGGCTCAAAAGTCAAACCCACCTCTGTAAACAGCACAAATAAAAAAATGAGGGTTATGCTACTCAACGCCAGGAGTTTAAATCTTAAAATGCACACGTTCGAAGCACTGTTTCGTATGGAGAACGTGGACATCTGTGCAGTAACTGAAACCTGGTTCAAGGCTGCACAGAGCACCCCAGCACTACCGGGCTACAACTCATACCACACATTACGGCCACAGAACATGGACCAAAACACAAAATGAGGGGTTGTATCCATATTCATCAAGGATACCTACACCTCCAGGTTAGTGGCGCAGCATGATGCCTCCGAGATCATCCATTTGCAAATAACATCAGGCAAATCTGCAATGCAAATTGTGGCCTGCTACAGATCACCCTCCATGACCCAGGACCACCACTCCGCCTTACTGGAGACACTGGAAAACATGAAGGTCCTACCGAACACCCTGACATTGAGCGATTTCAATTACCCTACCGTTAACTGGGAAAGCTACTCAAGTACAAACTCCCAGGTCCAGCACTTCCTGGAATTTATCAACTCAAGTGCCCTGGATTAGCTGGTAAACTCCCCTACCAGAGGTGAAAACATATTGGACCAGGTCATCACCAACATGAGCGATAGGTGTTCCTGTCACTGGTTAGATCAGACTATAAACTATCACTCTGGATGTCCACACCACACCACCACCTCCAACCAAGGAAACGACAGTGAAACTTTTCTATAGCAAACTTCACCTTAAGACAGAGGTGGTAAGTTTCACAGCCCCCATGCTAAAGGATAACAGTGTCCAAGATGCAGGAACCTTTGCAAATGCACTCTGAGCACCTACAAGGATGCATGGATCGTGCCATCCCTAGCAAAACCAAGACTCACTCCCCTAAGAGAAGGCAAGCAGTCTGGTGGACCCCTGCCATAAATAGGCTATACAATAGGAGGAGGAAACTAGTTCAGAAAAAAAGCAAATCCCAAGAAGGAAAGACATCCCTGATCAGCATCAGTAAGAAACTAAGGTCCCTCATAAAATCCTCCAAGGCTAACTTCTAAAGAAAAATAGCCAAGGATTCGAAAGATAACCACAAAGCCTTCTTTTAGCTATGTCAAGTGGCAACTCGCAGATATGCTCTGAGCTAGTGCAAAATAGCACAAAATATACTGAACCCACTGATATTGCCAACATCCTGACAGATAGATTCAGTGCAAACTTCACCCCCCTCTCATCCCCAAAAGGGCCCACAACAATACCGGAAAAGTGTAGTGTCCCGGAAATCACAGACTCACAGGTGAAAACAGCCCTTTCAAAAGCCAAAAGCACAGTGTCAATGGGGCCAGATGGTATCCCAGGCTGTGTCTTGCACAAACTACAGAACGAACTAACCCCCAACTAAACACACTGTTCAACCTCAGCCTCTCCACAGGCTACATGCCCATAGAATGGTGCACAGCAACGGTTATTCCGTTCCACAAAGGAAGGGGACACAACTGACCCTGGTAACTATTGCCCTATAAGCCTGACTGGTCTGGTCTGCAAGGCTATGGAGTGCATCATCATGGAAGTCATTAACAAAGACATTGGGAACCTCCAGACACTTGACCCGACCCAGTTCGGCTTTAAGGGCAGATCATGCCTACTAAACCTGGTTGACTTCTTTGAGACAGTCACCAAAGCCATAGATGAGGGGAAGGTAGTTCACACAGCCTACCTTGACCTCGCCAAGGCTTTTGACACCATTCCCCACTCGGGAATTATAGAAAAACTCACCAGCCTGAACATAAACCCCTATGTCACGAGATGGTTTGCCAACTGGCTTATAGACAGAACTCACACTGTAAGAATAGCGAGCTCCAGGTCCGACTGTAAACTAGTCACAAGTGGTGTCACACAAGGCTCGGTCCTGGAACCCCTACTGTTCGGCATATACTTCTCAGACGTACAGGCAAAACACAGGAGGACTATGGCTAACCAAGTTCGCCGATGGCTGCAAACTGGGAGCCATAATTGACTCTCCGGCTGACACGGACATTTTCCAAAAGGGCCTTACTGAGATTGACACCTGGTGTCAAAGTCATGGTCTCAAGCTAATTGCCAAAAAATGCATAGTCATCCAGTTTGGGAAAAACAAAACACCCATGAATTACCACATAGGTGGCAGCCCCCTTAATACAGAAGAGGTAATAAGAGATCTGGGGACCCAGGTAGATAGTAATCTCTTTTTTGACAATCATATTGCCAAGGTAGTTAGGAAATCCTATGTAGCCCATCTAATTACCAAAGGATTCACTTCTAGAAAAAGAGGTTATAGTGCCCCTCTACTCGTCACTCATCAGACCCATCATAGAGTACAATGCCCCATTTGGGATTTACTTCACAAGACACTTCCAACAGCTGGAAAGACCACAGAAGTACCTCACCAAGAGGATTACTGGCCTCAAACATATGTCTTATGCAGCTCGACTGGAAAAACTCCAGCTGTACTCAGTCGCATATCGCTTACTCAGAGGTGATTTCTGCCTGACTTACAAAGCCATGTCCAACTCAGAATTGATGGACATGCTCCATCTAAAGAAATCCAAGTCACTGCGAGCCACTCCCTCTAGTGAGCTAAACCTCGCCACAACAATAAATAGAACATGTTTGAGGGATAGATTCCTGTCACAGAGACTCCCCATGCTTTGGAACAAAATTCCTAAGTACATTAGGCAGAGCCCCTCACTAACACTCTTCATGAGAAACCTTGACGAGTGGATGGTTAACAGAAAATACACCTCTGGGATCACTTAATTGACTTTTCTTGACAGAGGCTCAGTTAATTAATCAATGGGGCGGCGAAAGCTGACACACTCTGGCTAGGCTTATAAATTCCCTCGGGCAGATAGCCTAGTACCTACCTATGAACCTATGAGAGAGGTTAGTTTAACCCTACTGATGTGTTGTTGCAATAGTAATCCTGCTCAGTTCAAGAGGAACCGCAGGTTCAGACATTTGATGCATGTGAAACAGAGCCCTTCCCTAAGCCTTTTCAAATGCAGTTTGGACCAATGGATGGGAATTGCAAATTCACCCCTGGCTTGTCACCTTTGGCCCTTAAGAACAGGGATAGTTTGTAGATGCTGCTAAGCCGCAGGAGTATACCAAGGTCATCCTAGCCTGTGGGCATTGATAATTGGGAAAATTGGAGTAGGAATGGCAAGGTTTCAAAAGTCTTTAGGGCACTTGGCGTACCTACCTCCTGTGATCCTATGAAGTGCGAGTCTGCTGCTCAGTTCTTTGCTGACCAGGTTGCCATTAGAACTGTGGAGCAGTGGCTGTTCCTACCCCCCTTTAAGAACTGTGGAGCAGTGGCTCCACCCACCCCCCTTTGAAAACTGTGGAGCAGTGGCTCCACCCATCCTACTTTGAAAACTGTGGAGCGATGACTCCACCCTACTTTGAAAACTGTGGAGCGATGGCTCCACCCATCCCCCTTTGATAACTGTGGAGCAGTGGCGTCACCCCCCCCCCTTTGATAACTGTGGAGCAGTGGCTTCACGTACCCCCCCTTTGATAAATGTGGAGCACTGGCTTCACCCACCACCCCTTTAAGAACTGTGAGGCAATGCCCCCCCCCCTTTAAGAACTGTGGAGCAGTGGCTCCCCCTCCCCCCTTTAAGAACTGTGGAGCAGTGGCTCCCTCCCCTTTAAGAACTGTGGAGCAGTGGCTCCCTCCCCTTTAAGAACTGTGGAGCAGTGGCTCCCCTTTAAGAACTGTGGAGCAGTGGCTCCCTCCCCTTTAAGAACTGTGGAGCAGTGGCTCCCCTCCCCTTTAAGAACTGTGGAGCAGTGGCTCCCCTCCCCTTTAAGAACTGTGGAGCAGTGGCTCCTCCCCTTTAAGAACTGTGGAGCAGTGGCTCCCCTTTAAGAACTGTGGAGCAGTGGCTCCCCCCTCCCCCCCTTTAGAACTGTGGAGCAGTGGCTCCCTCCCCTTTAAGAACTGTGGAGCAGTGGCTCCCTCCCCTTTAAGAACTGTGGAGCAGTGGCTCCCTCCCCTTTAAGAACTGTGGAGCAGAGGCTCCCTCCCCTTTAAGAACTGTGGAGCAGTGGCTCCCTCCCCCCCTTTAAGAACTGTGGAGCAGTGGCTCCACTCCCCCCCCCCCTTTAACTGTGTTTTGGTTAGTGTTTGATATTCCTGATTTTGAGGAATTCACTACTGTTACCTCTTAAGATGTGACTGATGACTTGGCTGGATCCATGCTTAGCAAGGCTCCTGCAGACTGGTTTTGATGTGCTGAGACCAGTGGTTTATCAGATCCTAATCTCATCTTTGATGGTTGGGATTTCTTCATTGACTTTAAAAGAGGCTGTATTCCCCACTCTCAGAAAGCTGTCTTTGGGTGATAGTTGTCCAGGTTGTTTAGATCCAATATCTAACCTCCTTTTTTGGGAAAAGTTATTGAGAAGGATGCTTATAAGCAACCAGAGAGACATAGTGGACTGATAGACCCCTCTCCATAGTACAGAGATGTCTCCTATAAGAGCTGTTAATGGTTTTATGGTAAGAGACCAATGGCACTGTACAGTGTTGGTCCTCTTGGAACTCTAAAGCATTGATACTGTCAACCATGTTATTTTGATAGAACATTTGCAAACTTACTATGGTATTTCCATTGCTATTCCAGATTACCACTCTGACTTGTAGCGCTAATTCCTCCTTCTCTTTGTACACCTGGAATGTGGAGCACCAGAGTTCCATCTTAAGCCATTAATTGCTCACTCTGTATTTCCTTTTAGTGAGTTTTCTCTTAAGGAAAGGAATCTAGCACACCAGAACTGTGCTAATGGTGTACAGATCTAATTCTCCTTTCAGTGAGATTGTATGGCGACTGTTTATTCCTTAACTGATTGCTTGGAAACCATGCATTTATGGCTGTCTTTAAATCAGCTAAAATTGTGTTTTAAGTAATTTACGCAACCTTGAGAAATTTCTGTGCTCTTTTGTCCAGTTGTATCATGTACTGTGGTAAACTTGTATTCATTAGTAAAGTACAGAGTGTTGGTGTTTTTCTAGACCCACTGCTAGCACTTTGGGACCAGGTGTCGGCTGTAGTGAAGTCTTACTGATTCCATTTCCTAAACATATGGATTAAACACGACATGCGTGAATGGGCATTCCTTCGTTGAAGGTTGTGCGTTAGGCCCGGCAAGCCAGTACGTAAAAATCTACTGCCAGTCATTAGCGGACCGGAGTTCCGCTGTGGCGACCCCTAACCGGGAAAAGCCGAAAGACACAAAAATGGATTAAACGCTGCCAGTAGTACACACGCTGCACCCATCACACACTTCAAAGCAGACACATTGACCCACACAAGTTAAGGCACTTGTATGTAACCTTCCTAAACCCCAAAGACCTCCAAGATGAAGTATTCACAAAGAATACCCTCAACAGCCTCAGATAAACTCTCTCAAAACACCCACAACAACAAATGTAGCCACATTTCATGGAACCTCTACTTTTAAGCCCATAAGGTAAGCCACCACACAATCCAACATTCTAGTCATTGGAGACTCCATTTTTTGACTAAGTGATATCCCTCTCACCAGGCTGAGCAAAGGTAAAAGTCATGGTCAGTTGCTTATCAGGGCTAGGATCTGCCGCATTGCCCATGCACTTGGGTTATTATGGATGTAAATGACCTGAGACGTACCTTCCCTAGACTGTATGAAGAAGGGACATCATGGAGCTCTCGGAATGTGTGTCCCAGGCTGGTACGAGTGTAACAATGAACAGCATTTTACTTTCTCCAAGGATGATGCCACAATACAAACAAAAGTTAAAAAACTTTAATAATTGGCTTAGTTTCTGGTGTCATTCTAAGGGAGTGCAACATTTGTCAGCATGGAAGGAGATGGCCAACAGACCACACTGCTTAGCCGGGGATGGTCTGCACCTCTCCACTCTAGGATTTTGAATATTGGTTAAAGCATTGTTCTTCCCCCATAGTGCCTTTTTTAGGCAATGCCAAACTGAAAGTACTTTCGATCTAGTAAATCAAAACCAAGAAAATCTAAAGGTGCTACTGTTGAATGCTAGGAGCCTAAACAAAAAAAAAAAAAAAAAAACTCCACTCCCTAGAAGCTCTGTTCACCCTAGAGAATGATGATTCTTGTGAGGTCACTGAGACATGGTTTAAATATGCTGAGAGCACTCCACCAGTGCAAGGTTATAATGCCTTCCACACATTTAGACCGGCTACTACATAGACGGAACTAAAGGTGGAGGTGCCTTGATTTATATCAAAAGTAAATATACCTCAAGACTGGTGAAACTGGGCAATGCACGTAAGCTTCTCCATGTTCAAATCACCATAGGCAAAATCCAATACCACTTCCTTGCAAGCTATAGATAGGTCCCTTCTATGACCCAGAAAACCCATAACATGTATTTAAATTTGTTGGAAACGCACATTTCCAACCCAATAACATATTCATGGTGACTTTAATTACCCCACTTTTAACTGGTAATCTGACACCAGGCATACAGGCACAGATATTCCTAGATTTTGTAAACACTCTCCTTGGATCCAATTGTCATTACAGCAACCAGGGGTACAGTTAAACTGGACCTGGTCCTGACTAATATGGGGGAGTGCTGTACGCACCCAAGTGTAATGTTTTCTCTGTTAAGGTCAGACCACAAAATGGTCATCTTTGTAATGAAAATAAAACCTGGAACCCCAGCTAACAGTGGAATGTTAAGGCTAACGTCCTACTGTTAAATGATAACCTGGCAAAATTTCAAGCCCCTGTAAACCCTGATAACACTAATGCTTAAGTGGATCTTTTCACAGAAACCTTATACAAGCATGTCAGTAGTTGCATAGAGGCAGCTGTACCCACCAGGAAGAAGTACAGAACCAACTTGAAAAATGAGCCACCCTGGTGGAATCACAAAATCAGTAGGCTGTATAACAGAAGGAAGAAAATCTTGGCAAAAATTAGGAGATGCAGCACCCAGCAGGATAAAAACACATTCCTCAAACTAAACAACTTAGAGGACAAATAAAGTATACCAAAGCCAAATTCGAGGTACATTTGGCCTCCTAGGCCAAGGACAACTACATTGCATTCCTTAGCTATGTCCACAACCTCAAAGGCAATACACAATTGTGTGCAAAACCCATTGTAAATGGAGCCAGCTATACTGAGCCAGAAGATGTAGCAAACCTACTGACTGACAAATTCAGCTTCAACTTTACCTGTCTTCCCCCCTCAACCTTCTCTCTGTAGGGAACAGGTCCTTGATGCTATCTGTAAGGCCAAGAACACTGCATCAGTGGGCCCATACAATATCCCAGGATGCTTTCTAAATCGCATGAAACATGACCTATCAGGCTGTCTGGAATTGCTTTTTAACTGTAGCAGGCAAACATGCTTTGTGCCTCATGAATGGAGAACAGCAACAGTCATCCCCCTGCACAAAGGTGAGCCCTCTACAGACCCTGTAAGCTACAGGCCTACAAGTGTCACTAGTCTTGTATAGAAAGCCGTGGAAGGAATTATGGAAATGATGAATTAATGACATAGGAATCCTCCAGACACTGGGCCCAACCCAGTTTGGTTTTGTTAGACGGGTCTTCCCTACTCTACCTGGTGAACTCCTTCTTTGAGAAGTTCACGAAAGCAATGGATGAGAGCAAAATGGGTTCACACTGCCTACCTTGACCTACCCAAAGCATTTGACACGATACCCTACTTGGGCATTGTTGACAGACTCAAGAAGTTGGGTACAAATCTTTGTCACCTGGTGTATAGCCAACTGGCTCACAGGAACCAGGATGTTAGAGGTGGGGAGTCCATCTCTACAAAGAGGCCAGTCACAATCTGAGTCCTCAGAGATTAGATGTCCTTCAAGGATGCATCTGCAGTCATAACAAATGGGTTGTCCTGTCGTCAGGCAGCCCTTCGGTCGGCCGGATTCCAAAGTCTGGGTCTGGCCTCGGCTGGTGTCGCACTTCACCCGACGTCATCTCTGCTGGTCTTCAGGTATAAAGGCATCAGCCGACGCCATTTTCCTCAGTCTTTCTTGCCGCGTGGCGCCCGAAGCAGAAGCTGTTCGCAAGTGCCGGTTGGTCAGATCCAGAGATTACTGCTACCGAATACTACTTCGAAGACTTCTAAAGCTAAGTACCCCGTTGGGGACTCTTTCTTGCCTCAGCCGATGTCAGAAAAAGTAAATAACTGTTTAACTTGTGGGAAACAAATACCTCATAAAGATTTCCACTCTTACTGCTTACCTTGTTTAGGCCCAGACCACGACGTAGCAGCCTGTTTAGCCTGTGCTTCCTTCAACCGACGAACGCTTAGACGTCGGTCGGAGTTTGCTGAACAGTTTTTCGGCTCAGATTTTGCGTACATTATGCCGTCGGATCCTCCGACTACTCAAATTGTTAAAAAAACGCAAAGAAAAAGACCGACACTCGCGGTTTCGGCCGAAACCACGGTTAAGCAAACCGCGAGTGTCTCGGTTTCGGCCGAAACCGAGCAAACAGGTCAATCTTCAGCCGAATCCATGACTACTACCGAGGCTCCTGTTACCCTAGTTGAATCGGCCTCTGAAGTTTTGCCTACTAATGTGGTTCCTAGTGAATTATCAGACACCATCCCTTTGGATGTCTCTACCCCAGCACGTGGTGCTGCTAGGCCTCCTGCAGCCATGTCTATAAAGGTCTTTGCCAGGGCTAAAGCAGCCAAAACTGCTAAGTCTGTGCCTGTTAAGCCCCCCTCACAGGCCCAGTTCCAGTTCCCAAATGCTTACTCTGGCAGAGGATCTCATCTCTTTAATTAGGGGATCCCAATCTCACCCAGACAGGGCCTCTCAGCCTCCAGAAAAGAGACCTAGAGCAGAGCCCCCAGAGCCAGTGTCCTCTGATGACTCTTCTGATGACTCAGACATTACAGACCATCCAGAGGCTCCTTTTTCTACTTATGAAGATTCCGATGCTGAAGAATCTATTCCATCTGCCTCTCCACCAGAGGAATTTTCCTTTGGGGAAACCTTACATGCCATGAGAGAACAATTCCAATGGCAGGGTCAAGATTTCTCAGATTCAAGAAAAAGGCTTAGGACCTTTCTACACTTACCACAACATAGGCCCTTAGCTATACCTCCTGTTCTGCCTGTTGTGGATGATGCATTTAATGATGTTTGCACTGCTCCTGATACTTTACCTCCAGCCCCTGCCAAACCAGATAGGTTTTACAGGGTACCAGACACTCATCACCACCTATACAAGGCCCCACTTGCAGATCCTGAGACTATCTCCCAGGGGCCTAAGGCAGTAGCTTCGACCTCAGCAAAAAACCCTCTCCCTTCTGAAAGGGAATCCAGGTCCTTAGAGATGGGGGAAAAAAGTTTACACCTCTGCTACTCTCTCAGCTAGAGCTTTGAACTGTCAGTTTCATATGATCCAATACCAAGAGTTTATGCTTGATCAGTTAACTAAGAAACTGTCCTCTGATGACTCCTTAGATAAGAAATATGTTTTAGAAATGGTGAATAACATTCAGCAGGTTAGTAACCATTCTTTAAAATGTGGCTATGATGCACTGGAGGCTTCATTTAGATCAGCCATGACTGGCACAGTTATAAGAAGGCATGCATGGTTGAAAGAACAGGTCTTGCCGGATCATGTTAAAGCAAAGCTGTTAGATGCTCCTATGGATAAGGCCAGTCTATTTGGTACTCCTGCTCAGCAAGTAATGAAGAAAATAGAAGAGAAGGCAAAATCTGTACAAACAGTTAAGGATTTCTTACAGGTTCAGCCCCCAAGGTTTAGCAGGAACTGGCCTTCCAAAAATTGGTCCTTTCCAGACTCCTCAAAATCTCAGAGAGGCAGGAATAGACGTTCCAGAGGCAGAAATCAATCCAGAGGAGGTGCCTACAGAGGACGCCAGTGGCAAGGCAATAACCAGCGAGGCACAGACACAACCACTGCCACTGCAACAGGACAATCACAGTGACTTGGCTCTGACACGCCTACCAGGGAACAAACAGCAGCACCTTTAGGCGGAAAGTTAGCCTTATTTTCAAAAATTGGCACTATATCACAAAAGACAAGTGGATTTTGCAAACCATAGACCAAGGCTACAGGTTTCACTTCCACACCTTACCAGTAAAAGAGGAATGCCAAACCTACCTCCAAATCAAAAAACAGAAGCTCTAAAGCAGATAGCTCAATTAACAAAGATGAGAGCTGTGGAAAGAGTGCCACTAACAGAACAGGGCAAAGGATTCTACTCCAGACTTTTCCTAGTACCAAGAAAAGAGAAAAGTTGGAGACCTATTCTCGACCTGTCCGTCTTAAACACATTCATCATTGTCCCAAAATTCAAAATGCTGACCCTACAGCAACTTCTTCCCATGCTGGGCAAGGAGTGTTGGCTGGTAACTCTAGATCTCAAGGAGGCATACCTGCACGTCCTCATACGACCAAACTGCAGAAGATACCTCAGATTTCTTGCAGGATCAGAGCATTATCAATTCTCAGCATTGCCCTTTGGCTTATCTACTGCGCCCAGAGTATTCACAAAATGCCTGCCATCAGTAATCGCTCATTGCAGGCTACAGGGAATCCAAATTTATCCATACCTGGACGACTGCCTGATACAAGCGGACAACAAAAGTAAGCTGACAAAAGACTTACAAAGAGTCATTTGCTTACTACAAGCCCTGGGATACACAGTCAATATAAAAAAGTCAAGACTGATACCATCCCAAACAAGAACATTCCTGGGTGCGGAATTGGACACAGTAAAACAGATGGCATTCCTAACTGCAGAAAAACAAGAACAACTCCCTCTTTACTTCTTGGCATTAACAAAGCAGAACAAACTAACAGCAAGAAAAGTACTGCAGGCCTTGGGCTTCATGGCATCATGCATAATCCTGGTCCCCCATGCCAGACTGCATATGAGAAAGCTACAGTGGTACCTAAAGAATTTATGGTCTCAACACAGGCACAGCTTAGAAACCGAAATCCCACTAATCCCATGCCTGAAACAAGAGTTCCTATGGTGGGCTCAAGCATGCCAGTCAAACCCAGGCTTGCCCTTCCACAACTTTCAAGCAAGTCAAACCATCACAACGGACGCCTCAGACCTAGGCTGGGGGGCACACATGCTGGACAAATGCATACAAGGATTATGGACTCCAGACCAGCTGCACCTGCACATAAATCAAAAGAAATGCTGGCAGTAAAACTAGCAATCCAGAATTTCAGACCATTCCTCAAGGAAGGCCATTTAATGATAAGGACAGACAACACCACAGTCATGTGGTACATCAACAAACAGGGAGGCACTCATTCATACCCCCTATGCAGAATGACTCTGGACCTTTGGAATATGGCTCTGAGCTACAACATCCAGTTACAGGCAATATTTGTACCGGGAAAAGAAAACACCCTAGCAGACATGTTAAGCAGAACTACCTCGGATGCTCACGAATGGATGCTACACCGGACATCTTCAAGGCCATCACAAAGAAATGGGGAATGCCACAAATAGACCTATTCGCATCCCCACTCAATCACCAGCTCAAGAAATTCTGCACAAGGACATACCACCCACTTGCATGGAAGGTGGACTCTCTATCCTTCAGTTGGAAAGGCCTGACAGCATATGCATTTCCACCTCTTCCTTTGATGCACAAGGTACTACTGAAAATCAAAGAGGAACGCCCAAGGATAATTCTGATAGCTCCAATTGGCCAAGACAACACTGGTATCCATTGCTGAGGAGCATGTCTCGGGGAGAATGTGGACACTACCCCTGATGCCTTTGATGTTAACTCAGAACAACTACAACATCATGCATCCAAACCTAAAAACTCTGCAACTGACTGCCTGGAACATCACATAACAGCAACTAACCCAGACTTATCCCAAAGGGTTAAAGACATTATCCTTGAAGCCCGCAGACCTTCAACAAGAAGGAACTATGCAGGAAAATGGAAAAGGTTTGTCATTTGGAGTACTGAAAGAGGAAAACATGTGTCGAAGATAGATATTGCTAACATCCTGGAGTACTTGGCAGAGCTTCTCCATACAGGCCTGTCCTATTCCTCCATCAAGATACATGCATCAGCTATTTCTGCAGAATACAGCTTCGATCCCCCTGTCTTCTCACATCCTCTACTCAGGCAGTTCCTCAGAGGAATCAAGAATGTAAAACCTCCTAGGAAACCACCATTACCAGCATGGGACTTGAACTTTGTGCTAGAAAAATTGACACTCCCTCCATTTGTGCCAGCAGCAACTGCAGACCTTCAACACCTATCATGGAAAACTGCTTTCCTACTGGCAATTACTTCAGCAAGGAGGGTTTCGGAACTACAGGCCTTAATGGCAGTACAACTCTTCCTAATCTTCCATCAAGATAGTGTCCATGAGAACTAATCCTACATTTATGCCTAAGGTGGTATCCATAGTGTCTCTAAACCAGGCAATCCACCTACCTACCTTCTTTCCCAATCCACAGAACAGGGGGGAAAGACTGCTGCATACCTTGGATGTACATAGACAGTTACGCTACTACCTGGACAGAACCAAAGGTAACAGAAAAACTGACCAGCTTTTAGTAGCCTATGCAACAGGAAGGGAAGGAAAAGCAATTTCCAAACAGACAGTCTCCAAATGGATAGGAAATTGCATAAGATTCTGTTACTCCTACCATGGAAAACCAATTCCACAGAACATAAGACCTCACTCTACAAGGGCTACAGCCACTACCACAGCTTTCTTACGAGGAGTGGCAACCAAGGACATTATTGAGGCGGCTACTTGGACCTCCGTGCATACATTTGCCAAGCATTATAACTTACCTCTATACTCTAGATCCCGAGCAGGGTTTGCCACTGCTGTATTGCAAGGGATCCTAACTACACCATAATTCTTCTTCCTCCTCCCTAGTTTGGCTATGGTATTCTACCCATTTGTTATGACTGCAGATGCATCCTTGAAGGACATAGTACAGTTTTGTACCTACCATAAATGTAGATGTCCGAACAGGATAGCATCTGCAGTCAGGATTACCCAACCTCCTTCCCCTCTGTGGTACTCCTAGGGTATTTACCCTCCTAATAGCTAGCTGGGGGGGGTCTCTTATGGTGTATTTGTTTGTATATATGTACATACATGCTTGTTTTTTGTGTTTGCCTTCTACTTTTTTGGAAACATTGGCATTTATCCAAAATTTAGCTTTCCAAGAGGGCAACTGGCATCTGGGGCAAGAAACAGAGGAAAATGGCGTCGGCTGATGCCTTTATACCCGAAGACCAGCAGAGATGACGTCGGGTGAAGTGCGACACCAGCCGAGGCCAGACCCAGACTTTGAAATCCGGCCGACCGAAGGGCTGCCTGACGACAGGACAACCCATTTGTTATGACTGCAGATGCTATCCTGTTCGGACATCTACATTTATGGTAGGTACAAAACTGTACTTTCTGAGACCTCTCCTTTTTGGCATTTACTTCTCTGAAGTCAAGGCCAATGTCAATGGCCTCTGGCTGACTAAATTTGCAGATGATTGCAAATTAGGAGCTACCACTGAATCCCCCACCCACACAAATGTTCTCCAGGAAGGGCTGATACTACAGGTGTCTGTGCCATGGACGAAAAATAAATGTTATGAAATGCATAATAGCATCCTTTGGGAAGTCATCCACCCCTTGTAGCTATATGGTATTGACAACACACCCCTAAGTGTTGACTCAATAGTCAAGGGACTTTGGGATACATGCAGTCAGTAGTCTACCCTTTGCCCATCATGTCTCTACAGTAGTAAGGAAATCATTCTGTGTTGTGCAACTTATAAACAAAGGTATTGCATTTAGGTCCAAGGAAGTCCTTGTTCCACTGTATATGGCATTTATCAGACTTGTCATGAAGTAATAACGTCCCCTTTGATATGTACCTAACCAGGCTTATCCAACAACTGGAACGTCCAGAGCTTCCTCACTAAAAGAATACAGGGTGTAAGTAACATGTCCTATGCAGATCAACTCAAGGCCCTATTCCTGTATTGTCTCCTACAGGCTGTTGAGGGGAGATCTATGCCTGACATACAGGACATTGTCAGACCTCACTTTGATAGACCTCCTGCATTTCCACAAAACAAACAGCAACAGAATTACCCATTCTAAAGACTTAAACTTTGTGATATAAATAGGACCTGCTGGAGAGACAGGCATGTATCCCAGAGACTACCCCTTCTCTGGAGTAGGTTCCCCAGCCATGTGAAGCAGAGTTCCATGCTAACCCAATTCAATTGCAACTTTGACAGTTGGATCGGAAGCAGGAAATTCATCCCTTTTTTTGGGCACCCATGTGTCTAATGGGCACAGACAGCCTGTAAGAGGTTCATCTTCCAGGTCCCTGCTTGTAAATGTTTCATCTCCTAAGCCCTTGCTTACACTTATCAACGGTTACAGAACTTTTCAGAGCTTTGGGATGAATGATTAGGCATATAAAAAGCCCTTGTGGTTGTTAGCCTAGTATACACCTATGAACTTGATATCTGAAGCTGATCTCAATTGTTGTTCATACCTTATTTTCTCGACTGGGTTACTGCAGTGTCCTTTACTTGGGACTTACTAACACTGAGCCGGAACACTTAGAGGGTATAAAACTCTGTAGGTAGGCTACTTACTGGTATATTATGTTACTGGCTCATTATGACATTTCTGAGAAGATTTCTTTGACTCCCTATTGATTACAAGATCGTCAGTAGAATCTTGAAGTTGGTTCTTCTACATATGATCTGGGACCCTATTTCCAGAAAGAGCTGCTTGTGATCTGTTGTCCTACTCTGGTTCTGCAGTCTGCCTCCGGGGACTTCTGGCAGTTCTGAAGGCTCATCTTGAAACTCTCGAGTGTCGTCCATTCTTTTCAGACCACTTATCTGTGGAACTTGCCACCACAGTGACTACGGTTGTGCGTATTGCTGGCTGGCTTTAGGCAAGCAGTCAAGAATCTTTATCTGTTACGGCCTTTGATGTTGTAGGAATTTAATTGGTTTAAATGCAAGTAATTATTTTAAATGTGTTACATTGTATTGGTAGATGTATGTAATGCAGGTTTTGTTACTGGTGCTTTTATAAAACCCTTAAATGAATTTGAACTTTAATTTAGCCAACTTCAAGATCACCTTAAACATGGATTCTGCAGGGTACAGACTCAATCTTATTGGTTTTTGCATTGTGATAAAGCAGGAGTTGCTATGTCTGTCTCAGTTAAGCAGACATAGATAAATATATAAATTGGTGTACATGAGGCGATCTGTGAGAGTTTGCGTGTGTGTGTGTATATATATATATATATATATATATATATACACACACACACGCACGCACGTGTGTGTGTGTGTATATATATATATCGGTTTACTGAATTTTATCAACTGACACAAATCTCAGCCACAAATTATCAGCAATGTGAACTGCAATATGCTACTATGCCTGCACCAAGTAATGACCTTGGAGCATGCAAAAATCAAATTAAAAGTAAAAAAATAAAATTTAATTTTTTTCCAAGGAGGCAAAACCTCTCCCTCTCTGTATTCGCCGCCCCTTACTAATTTTATATACCAACTCAGATTGCACAATGTCTGAGAAATGGCATTTGTCTGTTCATCTTTGTAGTTGACCGAATTTTGTTGGCTAAACAGATGTCATCCAAATGTGGACTCTCCTAAGTTCAGCACCCATATAACATACACCTGCCTGTTTGGAAAGGTTTCAAGAAGTGCCTTTATATTTTGCTTTTGTAAATTGTAAAGATCTGTTTGTCTGTGGTCTATAAAGCAGTGGTAATTACAGTTCTTTTTGGAAGTGTTTGCTTGGGGTGCACCTCAGTTTGAGTAAACATCTGATCAGGAAATGTAATACTTAAATGTCTGTAAGAAAAGGAGACAAGACAGGTAAGCTACACTACACCTTTTGTAGATTATGGAAAAAGCTTAATGTGCATGTTCTTGTGGTTATGGAATGAAGTTTGTTACAGTCCAAAGTGGTCAATCACTGCAATGCTTAAAAACAAATAAATGTTTGTATTGATGTATGTAATGTGAACACAAGTGTTTGTGCACAGGTGTGTGCACATGCATACACACTGCTGCGTATGTACAAATAAGCATGTATGGGAAGTAGAAACGAGGGACAGCATTCAAGGTAAGTTGGGAGCTTCACAGTCAAACGCAAGAATCTGATGATGTTCGCGTTACACTGCTGCAGTCATCACACTTGGGGTTATCCTGCTGTCAGGTGGTCCCGCAGTCGGCCAGAGTTCCAAAGTCTTGGTCCGGCGTCTGTTGCTGTCGCTTCTTCCCTGACGTCAGTGCGCCAGGGGTATATAAGAGGCATCTGACGTAATTTTCTTCAGTCTTTCTTGCCGCGCGGTGCCCGAAGCAGAAGCAGTTCGCAAGTGCCGGTCGGCCAAAGTCTTCAGTAAAGCTAAGTACCCTGTTGGGGAACCTTTTCTTGCCTCAGTCCGATGTCAGAAAAAATTAACAATTGCATTTCTTGTGGGAAGCAAATACCTCATAAGGACTTTCATTCTTATTGTATTCCTTACCTAGGCCCAGACCACGACGTCACAGGTTGTCGGTTTTGTGCTAGGTTTAACAAACGAACTATTAAACGGCGGTTTGATTTCGCCCGACATTATTTTGGTAGGAAATTTAATTATACCATGCCGTCGGAGCAACCGACGACCGGAATGCATAAAAAATGCAAAGATAAGGACAGGCAGCTGAGACCCAAACCAGACTCCGAGGCCTCTGCTAGACCAGTCGCCGGTTCTCCGGTTTTCAGTGAGGCGCCTAGGCAGCCCCTGATGTCCGCTGATTTAGAACCCCAGACGGCATCGGATTCCCAAGCGGAGATTGCTAGGCCTCCACAACCTTTATCTTTAGGCCCTTCCGACTCCATGGCTGAAGGAGATTCCGGTGCAGTTGAAACACCTTCAGTTGCAGAAGGTGTCTTCAGACCGACTACACTCACTATTAAATCCTAAGCAAAGCTGAAAATCCCTTTAAAAGCAAAGAAGACTGTACAGTCTCCAGTACAAGGCCCCATGCCTAAGAAACAGATGCTTAAGATAACTGAAGACTTAATTACCCTAATCAGGGGTTCCCATCCCCCTCCTGATACAAGGCCAAGACAGGAGGAGGACTACGCTTCCTCTGACCAGGTTTCAATTTCCTCAGATTCTTCTGAGGAACAGGAATACTCTTTTTTTTTTTTTTCCCCCTTATGAAGACTCTGATGCTGAAGAGTCTATCCCTTCAGCATCTCCCCCAGAAGACTACTCTTTTGGGGAAACTTTACATACCATGATGGAACATTTCCACTGGGAAGGCCGGGATTACTCTGATTCTAAGAAAAGGCTCCAAGAGTTCCTTTTACTACCCCAGCACAGACCACTTGCTATTCCACCCGTGTTAGACATTGTGGATAATGTTTTTTCAGAATCTAGCCTTAACCCAGATTCACTACTTCCTGCACCAGCCAAACCAGACAGATATTACAGAGTCCTTGACTCACACAAATTCCTATATAAAAGCCCTGTTGCTGACCCAGAAACCATTTCCCAGGGTCCCAAAGGGGTTAAGACCTCTATTGCTAAAAATCCTGTACCCTCTGAAAGGGATTCTAGAGCACTAGACAGATGGTGAAAGAAAGTATATACCTCAGCTACTCTAGCTATGAGGGCCTTAAATTGCCAATTTCACATGCTGAAATACCAACAATATTTGATGTCTCAGTTAAAGCAAAAAATGATCACACATACAGAACAGCCTGATTATAAGGAAATGCAAGATTTGTTGCATGTAGCTGAACAAGTGGGAAAACATACTTTGCAATGTGGATTTGATTCTTTGGAAGCTTCTTGTAGAGCAGCAGTGGCAGGGTCTGTCATACGTATGCATGCTTGGTTAAAAGAACAAACTTTACCTGATCATGTTAAAGCAAAGTTATTGGGTACACCTTTACAGCAGGATGTTTTATTTGGTGTAAAAGCAGAAGAGGTTTTAAAGAAAATGGAGGATAAGGCAAAATCTATGCAGACGGTCAAGGATTCTTTACAGGTTCAACCCCCTCGTTTCAGCAGAAATTGGCCAACCAAAAACTGGTCCTTTCCAGCTTCTGCCAGACCACAGAGGGGCAAATACAGATGCCCAAGGGACAGAGGTCAGTCACAAGTCTCTTAACTAGCCTCGGCAATGGGGTGCCACAACCCAAAAAGGAGGAGAAGACAGGTCTCAAACTATCAGAAGACAAACACAATGACTTACCCCTCAGACTGCCAAGCAAATCCCTCTTGGCAGCTCCCTTGGGAGGAAAACTAGCACTTTTTGCAGACAACTGGCACATCATCACAAAAGACAAATGGGTTCTAAATATTGTATCTCAAGGATACAGATTCCACTTTCACACTTTACCAAGGATAAAAGGAATGCCAAACCTGCCAACAAATCAATGGGCAGAGGTTCAAAAACAAATTTCAGCTCTCATGGACATGAGAGCCATTCAACAGGTTCCTACACAGGAGCAAGGACAAGGATTTTGCTCAAGACTCTTTCTAGTTCCCCGAAAGGACAAAGCCTGGAGACCCATTCTGGACCTCTCAATTCTAAACACATATCTGGAAGTACCCAAATTCAAGATGCTAACACTACAGCAACCACTTCCCATGCTGGGCAAGAAGGCTTGGCTAGTAACGTTGGACCTCAAGGAGGCATACCTGCATGTCCCTATCAGACAAAATTGCAGAAGATACCTCCGATCCATAGCAGGTTCAACCCATTACCGATTCTCTGCACTGCCCTTTGGCTACTCTACTGCGCCCAGGGTCTTCACAAAATGCCTGGCACCAGTAATTGTATACTGCAGACAAAGAGGAATTCAAATATATCCATACCTGGACGACTGCCTTATTCAAGCAGAAAGCAAGGGCATTCTTTTAAAGCATCTGGCATTTGTCAAAAACCTATTAAGTTGCCTAGGGTACACAGTAAACGAAAAGAAGTCAAAACTAGTGCCCTCATAAGACATAATATTCCTGGGTGCCAGCTTAAATACAACGGCCTAGATGGCTTATCTCATGCCAGACAAGCAAGGACAACTGACTCAATACTTCAAAATGATGGCAACAAAGACCCAACTCCCTGCAAGAAAAATCCTGCAGGCCTTGGGATTCATGGCATCTTGCATACTAATAATACCATATGCAAAACTGCATATGAGGAAATTGCAATGGTACCTGAAAAGCATATGGACTCAACACAGCCACAACATGGAAACAATAATACCACTCATTCCCTGCCTTCAACAGGAGTTTCTGTGGTGGGCTCAGGCATGTCACCTCAGCAAGGGTCAGCCTTTCTCCTTGCCCACAGCCAGGCAAACAATGACAACAGATGCAATGGATTACCCCTGGGGAGCACACATGGCAGGACAGTATATTCAGGGCAAATGGTCTGCAGATCAAAGGCATCTACATATCAATCAAAAAGAGATGCTAGCTGTACAAAATGCCCTAACAGCTTTCAAGGACCTCCTACATCCAGGACAACTTTTAATAAAGACGGACAACACCACAGTGATGTGGTACATAAACAAGCAATGGGACACACATTCCTACCCCCTATACAGGCAAGCAATGACCTTGTGGAACACAGCACTGACCTACCAAGTACAACTACAAGCACAATTCCTGCCAGGAAAGAAAAACACACTGGCAGACGATCTAAGCAGAAACATCATAGATCCTCACGAGTGGAAACTAGATCCACAAGTATTCGCAATGATAACTCAAAAATGGGGGAGCCCAGACATAGATCTGTTTGCTTCCCCCCAAAACTACCAATTACGGAAATTGTGCACAAGGACATACCACACACTAGCTTGGAAAGTGGACGCCCTCTCATTCAGTTGGAAAACATTGACAGTGTATGCCTTTCCTCCACTGCCTCTTCTGGCAAAGGTGCTGCTGAAAGCTAGATTAGAGAGGCCACAAATGATACTCATTGCTCCAGACTGGCCACGCCAACACTGGTATCTAGTACTAAGGAACATGGCTCAAGGCCCACCATGGATTTTACCTGAAATTCCTCACCTGCTCACTCAGCAAAACAATCAGATTCTACACAGCCAGCTCAAGACTTTAAATCTGGCTGCATGGCAAATTACCTAAACAGCCAGTCAGCACTTCTCTCTAAAGCTGTGATGGATGTCATTCAGGAGGCCCAGCACCAGGAAAGCCTATTCAGACAAATGGAAAAGATTCTGCGCCTGGAACCAGGCTAAAGGCCAAAATCCCCTTGTCCCAAATATTCCTCAGATTCTGCAATATTTAACTGAGATGTTGCACAAAGGACTTTCCTTTTCATCTATTAAGATCCACGCCTCAGCTATTTCAGCTCAATACAACATGGATCCTCCTATATTTTCGCATCCATTACTATGACAGTACCTCAGACGGCTAAGAACATAAGACCGCCCCGGAGAGCACCAACTTGGGATCTCAACTTTGTTTTGGAAAAACTTACACTACTGCCCTTTGAACCAGCTTTTACAGTTGATCTACAGTTTCTATCATGGAAAACTGCCCTGCTGCTAGCAATAACTTCAGCACGAAGTCTCAGAGCTACAGGCCCAAATGGCAGTGGAGCCTTTCATCATTTTTCATCAAGACAGAGTCGCCTTACGAACTAACCCTTCCTTTATGCCAAAGGTGGTATCCAGTGTGGCCCTAAACCAAACCATTCATTTGCCCATCTTTTATCCAAACCCCCAGAACAAAGGGGAAAGGCTCCTGCACTCTTTGGACATTCACAGGCAGTTACGTTACTACTTGGATAAAACTAAGGCTTTCAGAAAATCTGACCAGCTCTTTGTATCCTATGCTGCAGGATCACAAGGAAAGGCTATCTCAAAATAGACAATTTCAAAATGGATAGGACATTGTATCCGTTTCTGCGACACACACCATGGGAAACCTGTACCTGGTAACATTAGACCCCATTCTACCAGGGCTACAGCAACATCAACAGCCTTCCTCAGAGGGGTACCAACCAAGGATATTTTGGAGGCTGCAACTTGGAGTTCAGTACATACCTTCACCAAACACTATCACTTAGCTCTATACTCTAAAACCAGAGCTGGCTTTGCCACTGCAGTTCTGCAGGGCCTACTAGCTTCTCCAAACCCTGTTTAGTTACACCACCCATCCTTAGCTTTGGGATTCAACCCAAGTGTAATGACTACAGCAGTGTAACACGATGAACATAGCACAGTTTTGTACCTACCATAAATGTAGATGTTCGAGTGTTCACACTGCTGCAGTCCAGGTTACCCTCCCTCCATCCCCTCTGACCTAGCTGAACTTTTCTATACCTTTTCTATCCTGTACAACCTTTGTGGTGTATTTGCTTGTAACTGAAGGTATTCCTTTTATTTATTTTATATGTTTTATTAGCAGTATGTATTGCCTACCTATACTTGGGGGCACCTGACATCTGGGATAAGAAAAACTGAAGAAAATGGCGTCGGATGCCTCTTTATACTCCTGGCGCACTGACGTCAGGGAAGAAGCAACAGCAACTGATGCCGGACCAACACTTTGGAACTCTGGCCGACTGCGGGGACCGCCTGATGGCAGGATAACCCCAAGTGTGATGACTGCAGCAGTGTGAACACTCTAACATCTACATTTATGGTAGGTACAAAACTGTACTTTCTTCGTGTTTCACTGTTGCAGTCATCACATTTGGGTTATCTGCTTGCAGTAGCCCTCAGTCGGCCTGATTATCAAAGTCTTGGGTCCTGCATCGGTTACTGTCTCATCTTCCATGACGTCAGGTAGTCAGGGGTATAAAGCATGCAGCTGGTGCCATTACATCAGTCTTTCTTGCCGTGCGGTGCCCGAAACAGAAGCAGTTCACAAGTGCCGGTTGGCCGGCTCTTGAAATTTTTGTTTTCAAGTTCCAGAACCAAAGTCTTCAATTAAGCTAAGTACCCCGTTGGGGAAACCTTTTTCTTGCTCTAAACCAATGTCAGTAAAAGTTAATAATTGTATTTCTTGTGGAAAGCAAATACCTTATAAAGATTTTCATTTGTACTGCATTCCTTGCTTAGGCCCAGACCACGACGTACCTCGCTGTTGGTTTTGTGCCTTATTTTAACAAAGAACCATTCATCATCTGTTTATTTATGCTTCTAAATATTTTGGTACTCTGTTAAATTATCCAGAAATGGTTTGGTATGCCACCCGACTACCGACATTCTGAAAAAACGCAAAGATAAAGACAGAGACAGACCGCATAGGTCCAAAGCTGCCGACGTTTCTCTTAAGCTAGTCGCCAGTTCACCGGTACTCGGTGAGGTGCTTTTGCAGCCCCTGATACCTGCTACTTCAGATTCGCAGGCCTCTACTGAGACCCATTTGGAATCCGGTATGCCGCGAGATGCTTCAACTATGGAGCCTGCAGATGTCTTTACCCTGGATGGGTCTGGAGCCGCTGTGCAGGCACCAGCCTCTGAGGGTGTATTCAGGCCTACTGACTTGCATATTAGACCAATGCCATCGTCTTCTTCAAGGCCTAAAACTCGATCCATGCCTAGAATACCAATGCCCAGACCACATGGTCAGGCCTCTGTGCCTAAAAATCAAATGATAAGAATGGCTGAAGACCTTATTACTCTAATCAGGGGAAGCCACCCTTCCCCCTCTAAGAGACCTAGGACTGAGTTTCCTTATGATTCTTCTGTTCAGGACTCTGAAATTTCTGTTTCCTCTTATCTACCTATGAGGATTCTAATGCAGAGGACACCATTCCGTCTGCGTCCCCTCCAGAGGATTTCTCTTTTGGTGAAACCTTGCATACTCTTAGGGAGCATTTTTGCTGGGAAAGCCAGAATTACTCTGACTCTCAAAAGAGGCTTAGGGATTTCTTACTCCTGCCCCAACACAGGCCTTTAGCTATCCCCCATGTACTGGACATTGTTGATGATGCCTTCTCTGAATCTAGCTTGGCCTCTGGCTCTTTACCTCCTGCTCCCAGAAAACCTGATTGGTATTACAGGGTTCCTAACTCTCACAAGTTCCTTTTTAAGAATCCTACTGCAGATCCCGAGACCATTTCACAGGGACCCAAGGGCATTAAGACAACTACTGCCAAAAATCCTACCCCCTCTGATAGAGATTGCAGGGTGCTGGATAGATGGGGTAAGAAGGTATACACATGTTCATCGTGTTTCACTGTTGGTCATTACAATTGGGTTATCCTGCTGGCAGGCTACCCGCAGTCGGCCCGAGTTCCAAAGTCTAGGTCTGGCGTCAGTTGCTGTTGCCTCCTCCCTGACGTCAGAGCGCCAGGGGTATAAAAGATGCAGCCAACGCCATTTTCTTCAGTCTTTCTTGCCGCGCGGTGCCCAAAGCAAAAGCAGTTCGCAAGTGCCAGACGGCCGAATCCTGAGATTTTCGAAATTGAATTTCAGATCTGAAGTCTTCTATAAAGCTAAGTACCCCATTGGGGAAACTTTTTTTCTTGCTCCAGACCGATGTCAGAAAAAGTTAACAATTGTATTTTTTGTGGGAAGCAAATACCTCATAAGGATTTCTATTCTTACTGTATTCCTTGCCTAGGCCCTGACTGCGACGTTGCTAGTTGTCGGTTTTGTGCTAGATTTAACCAACGCACTGTTAAGCGTCGGTACGATTTTGCTTTTCATTACTTTGGACGAAGGTTTATCTATATAATGCCATCGGAACAGCCGATGACCGGAGTTCATAAAAAGCACAAGGAAAAAGAAAACGACAGGCAATCCCAGGTCCAAAACCGACAACAAAGCCTCTTCTAGGCCAGTCGCTGGTTCGCCGGTTCTCAGTGAGGTGCTTTGCAGCCCCTGACACCCGCTACCTCAGAGCCACAGGCCACCTCCGACTCCCACGTGGAGAAAACTAGGCCTCTGGATACTCAAGGTATTGGGCCTTCAGAAACTAATCCCTCAGATGGGTTCGGAGCCGCTGAGCAGGCATCAACTTCTGAGGGTGTTTTCAGACCTACACAGCTTTATATCAAGCCAACTTCAGCATCCAAGACAAAGACTAAAACAGTTTTAAAGACAAGGAAACAAGTACAGCATTCTCCAGGACAGACTTCCATGCCTAAGAAACAGATGCTCAAAATGGCCGAAGACCTAATTACTTTGATCAGGGGTTCCCATCCCCCTCCTGATAAGAGGCCTAGTCAAGACACTGAATATGATTCCTCTGATCAGGTTTCCATTTCCTCTGACTCCTCTTCAGAACAGGGACACTCTATTCCTCCCTTTGAGAATTCTGATGCTGAAGAATCTATTCCTTCAGCTTCTCCTCTTGAGGATTACTCCTTTGGGGAAACCCTGCATACCATGAGGGAGCATTTCCACTGGGAGAGCCAAGATTACTCAGATTCTAAGAAAAGGCTCAGAGGTTTTCTTTTACTACCTCAGCACAGACCTCTTGCTATTCCTCCTGTTCTAGACATTGTAGATGATGTATTTTCAGAGTCAGGCCTGTCTCCCGACTCTTTACCTCCTGCACTTGTTAAGCCAGACAGATACTACAGGGTTCCAGATTCTCATAAATTTCTATATAAAAACCCTGCTGCTGACCCATGAACTGTTTCTCAGGGTCCCAAAGGGGTCAAGGCTGCTACTGCAAAATCCCTGTCCCCTTCAGATGGAGATTCTAGGGCACTGGACAGATGAGGGAAAACAGTTTACACTTCCGCTACCTTGGCTGTAAGGGCTTTAAATTGTCAGTTTCATATGCTTAAATATCAGCAATACTTAATGTCTCTGCTAAAACAGAAAATGTTGACAAATTCTGATTGTTCTGAGAACAAGGAAATGCAGGATTTATTGCATGCAGCTGAACAAGTGGGAAAACATACTTTGCAATGTGGTTAGGATTCACTGGGGGCCTCTTGCAGGGCCACTGTAACAGGTTCTGTCATTAGAAGGCATGCTTAGTTAAAGGAACAGACTCTGCCTGATCATGTTAAAGCAAAATTATTGAATGCTCCATTACAGCATGATACTTTGGTGTTAAGGCAGAAGAGGTGTTGAAGAAAATGGCGGATAAAGCTAAATCTATGCAGACAGTAAAGGATTTCTTGCAGGTACAGCCACCCAGATTTAACAGGAACTGGCCATAGAATTGGTCCTTTGCCGTGTCAGACAGGCCCCAAAGAGGCAGATACAGACACCCTAGAGGCAGACAACAGTCCCAGGGCTCACACAGGCCCAAACAATGGGGTGCTTCTACCTCCAAAAGCGGAGAAGTCAAATCACAGCCATGTAGGAAACAGTCCCAATGACTTCCCTCTGCCAATGCCAAGCATTTATCTTTTGGCAGCACCCTTGGGGGGGGGCTAGCACTTTTTTCACAAAATTGGCACATGATCACCCAGGACAAATGGGTCTTAAATATAGTCTCTCAGGGCTACAGGTTCCACTTTCACACCCTTCCAAAGGCAAAAGGTATGCCAGACCTGCCACACAATCAATGGGCAGAGGCACGAAAATAAGTTTCATCTCTCATGGACATGAGGGCTATTCAGCCAGTGCCACAACAAGAGCAGAGATAAGGATTTTACTCCAGACTTTTCTTATTACCAAGAAAGGACAAAGCATGGAGACCAATTCTGGGCCTGTCTATTCTAAATACTTTTCTGCACGTTCCGAAATTCGAAATGTTGACTCTGTAGCAGCTTCTGCCCATGCTGGGCAAGAAGGCTTGGCTTGTAACTTTGGACCTCAAAGAGGCATACCTGCATGTCCCAATCAGACAATGTTACAGAAGATACCTCAGATTCATAGCTGGCTCAATGCACTACCAATTCTCTGCACTGCCCTTTGGCTTGTCTACTGCGCTCAGGGTCTTCACAAAATGCCTGGCACCAGTAATTGCATTTTGCAGACAGAGGAATTCATATATTTCCCTACTTGGATGACTGCCTTATTCAAGCAGAGACCAAATACATTCTACTAAAGCATCTGGCGTTTGTAAAAAGATTACTAATTTGCCTAGGGTACACAGTAAACGAAAATAAATCAAAACTAGTACCCTCTGAAGAGATAATATTCCTGGGTGCAAGCTTAAATACAACTGCCCAGATGGCTTATCTCACACCAGACAAACAAAGGCAACTGACTTCTTACTTTAAAAGCATGGCAACAAAGACCCAGTTAACTGCAAGAAAAATTCTGCAGGCTCTGGGCTTCATGGCATCCTGCATTCTGCTAATTCCATATGCAAGACTGCATATGAGGAAGCTACAATGGTATATAAAAAGTGTTTGGACTCAACATTGCCACAGCCTGGAATCATTAATTTCACTCATTCCCTGCCTGCAACAGGAGTTATCGTTCAAGGGACAGCCATTCACGTTCCCCACAGCCAGGCAAACACTAACAGATGCATCAGATTATGCCCGGGGGGGCCCACATGGCAGGAAAATGTATTCAAGGCACATGGCCCCCAAGCCAAAGGCATCTTTACATCAATCAAAAAGAGATGCCAGCTGTACAAAATGCCCTGACAGCCTTCAAGGACCAACTTCATCCAGGACAGCTGCTGATAGACGGACAACACCACAGTTATGTAGTACATAAACAAGCAGGGGAGCACACATTCCCTACCCCCTCTGCGGACAAGCCATGATTTTGTGGAACACAGCATTGACTTACCAAGTACACTTGCAAGCACAATTCCTGCCAGGAAAAACAAATGCTCTGGCAGACGAACTAAGCAGAAACCTCATGGATCCTCACTAGTGGAAACTAGATCCACAAATCTTCAGCATAACAAGGAAATGGGGATGCCCAGACATAAATCTTTTTGCCTCCCCTCAACTGACAACTTCAGAGATTCTGCACAAGGACTTATCACAAACAAGCATGGAAAGTGGATGCTTTGTCATTCAGCTGGAACAGCCTTACAGTATATAACTTTCCTCCACTGCCTCTCCTCCTCAAGGTACTCCTAAAGGTCAGACAAGAGAAGCCACAAATTATACTGATTGCCCCGGATTGACCACGCCAACACTAGTACCCAATCCTAAGGAGCGTGTCTCAAGGCCCACTCTGGACATTGCCTCAAATTCCTCATTTACTGACCCAACAAAACAATCAGATCCTTCACAGCCAACTCAGAAACCTAAATCTAGCTGCATGGCGGATAGTGTAACCATTCAGAATACACCTCTCTCTAAAGCGGTTATGGATGTTATTTTGGATGTAAGAAGGCCCAGCACCAGAAAATCTTGTGCAGAAAAATGGAAGAGATTCTGTGCTTGGAACCAGGCACAAGGAATTGACACGCTTGTTCCAAATATTCCTCAGATTTTACAATATGTAACTGAGATGCTGGACAAAGGCCTATCCTTCTCTATCAATTAAGATCCATGCCTCTGCCATTTCAGCTCATTACAATACAGACCCACCTATTTTTTCACATCCATTGCTTAGGCAATTCCTCAGGGGGGCCAAAAACATAAGACCTCCAAGAAGAGCACCAGTACCTGCATGGGACCTTAATTTTGTCTTGGAAAAACTTGCACCTTTTGAGCCAGCCAATACAGCCGAGATAACATTTTCATCATGGTAAACAGCTCTGCTCCTAGCAATAACTTTAGCAAGAAGAGTCTCAGAGTTACAGGCATTAATGGCTGTGGAACCTTTTATCTTCCATCTGGACAGGGTTTCTCTAAGGAAAATGAAAAACAACAGACAAACTAAGAAAATAAAACACAAGTCTAGCATGCTAGTATCCTCCCGAGTTGAAAGACAACACTATAAATCCACTCGAAACGTGATGTCAGGTAGTAGAAATAAAAATTTCCACGAAGGCAACATAAAAAAATACTGGTTTATTTAAGATGTTTTAAGCTCTTTTTGTTTGCTTCAATCAGCAAAGCTTCATCAGAAACGTTATACCTATAAGTTTAAAAAGCTCCTTTTATAGGCACAGCTGATCATTAATTAACCAGACTGAAACCCTAAAAGGCACAGTAGCAAAAAACTACATTTCAAATTAAAATACAAAGCAAAACAAAACAAATACTGCAGCAGCTTAATACATACTCTGATATCAACAAGGACTATAAAGTGTTAAATATAACCACTATATATGTTATATTATAAAAACAAATTTTATACTGTGACTTATAAAACCAGTTATACTTCAAACCTGATACAATAACGACAAAGAAATCCACTAGTACTTTTGTATCAGTAAATACTCTCTATTCTAACTTAGACCATGAATATAAAGGTGGCAGATACCTTAAACTGTCCTAAATTCACTTCTTTAAACTTTTTAGTCTTAAGACGCTACTAATAGAACAGGTATCGTTCAAACCTGGTGGATAACAAGCGTTAAGTCTAACCTGCCAGTTTAGTTCCAGTTCCTCTAATTTCAATGGTCTGGGCCCCCCTCTACTATCGACCTTTACTTGGTCGATGATAATAAATTTAAAGGTATGCTCTTGATTAGTACAGGAATGTTTAGCTAGAGCATTATCCAACTTCTGTTTCTTAATTGCGTATTGGTGTTCGTATATCCTGTCGCGGAGCCTCCGCTCCGTTTTACCCACACAAAAAGCAGGGCACAGTTTACACTTAGCAAGATAAATGGCAAAGTTGGAATTGCAATTAAATCTGCCCCTGATATTATATTGTGTACCATTAATGATGAAGTTATTGGTCACATCGACAAATCTGCAATAGTTACAGCATTCACATTTTCTCATACCATTACAACGAATGGTAAAGGTATTTGTCTGTTCTAAAATAGATTTCAAATTTCGTCCTCTTCTGAAAGTAACTCTAGGGAACTCACCTAGTTTGGTGTAAATATTAGTGTTAGTTTTAAATAGTTCCCAATTCTTTAATATGTTAATACACAAGGTACTGTGTGATGAATAATTAGTGATGAAGTTTATATTGTCTTTAACTCGACTGTTCTTTAAACTGACACTAAGTGGCAAAGGGACATTATAACCACTATTAACAGGCCTGATAGGGACATTTTTAATGTTCAGAAGTGGCAGGTATACTTTATCTGTTCTTTTTATTCTAACCTTATTGATTAGGTTATCTAGTAAGGGTTCTGGATACCCTCGTTGAATGAACATACTCCTAAGTAGGGAGCATTCATCAAGAAAGTCAGCCTCTAGGGTGATCATTCTTGAAGCTCTCACTAATTGGCCCTTGATTACTGACCTCTTCTGATGTGCAGGATGATTGCTTGAAAATTGGAGGAACGTATTAGAGTACGTGATTTTCCTATAAATTTTAGCTACGTAGCTGTTTAATTCATACTTTTTAACCAAGCAGATGTCCAAATACGCTATTGTGTTGGTACTAAATGTGTATGTAAACTGTAAAAATTGTGTAGTAATATTAATCTACTAAATTAGTACCTATACATTCATCACCGTTGATCAGAATGAATGTCATCCAAATAGCATGTATACAAGGCCAGTGACTCTCAAAAAACATTATTATTTTTGTTAAATACAAATTCAGACTCCCAATGCGCCATGACAAAGTTAGCAGTACTAGCCCCACAAGGGGACCCCATGGTCAACCCCACTTTTTGGAGGTAAAATTGGTCCTGAAACATGAAAAAATTATTGGACAGTACCAAGTCAATCAGTTCTGTAACCAACCTGATCTCTACTGCTGGAGCTTTGTGTTTACTAAGCATTACCTCAACCCATTCAATAGCTATCGTGTGTGGGATACACATATATAAATCCTTCACATCGATAGTTAGGAAGTTGAAATTAGCATTAGATTCGGTGACTTCAATCTTCTTTAAAAATGACCATGAGTCTTTACAGATTTGTGTTTCATGTACTAGATATTTTTGAAGTATTGCGTCTATAACCTTGGCACAAGAATACGTTGGCGAACCTCGACCATCAACTAATGGTCTCAAAGGGGGGGGGTCAACCATATTCTTGTGTAACTTAGGAATGCCGAAAATACATGGATGTCTAGGATAAGGTGTTAACAAATAATTGTAGACGTGTTGTTCAACTCTGCCCTCAATGTATAGGTCTTCAATACAGCTTTTAATCAAGCTGTAAGCTTTATTCACGTCTGAACGTAAACGTAGGTCATACGAGTTAGTATTCAATTAATCTATTCATCCGATCTTGGTAGTCCCGATTGTCAAAGACTACCAATCCCCCTCCCTTATCTGGTTTACAAAAACGTAAACCTTGAGTTTTAATATATACTAAAAATTCACGTTCATCCTTACTCATATTGTAAGAGGTCTTGTACCTATACAGATTGTTAACCATATGTCGGATATCCAATTTGCAGAGCTGTTCAAAAGTCTGCAGTAACGGGACCAAAGGAGGGTTATAAATGCTAGGAGTATAAAACTTATCGTGGTCCACAGTATTCAACAAATTGTTGAATATTAACCTCAAATTCAACTTCCTGGTAAACATTTTGATATCTATAATAGTGTTTACCATATTGATAGGATGAGATGGAACAAAGATAAGGCCTTTAGAAAAAAATTCAACAATTTCTGCACTAATCTCAATAGATGAATAATTATATATTTTAAAGTCACATGCTTTGTTCATAATAACTACTGGATATTGATGTACTGTTTGTCCATCTAAAGGGAGATTGCTGTCCAAGTCCAGTCATTGATTAAGTTGCATACCAAGCAAGGGAACAATAGAATTAGTATCAGACATACAGGCTGCATCAAGGTGCTGATTGCAGGCCGTTAAGTTTTGTTCTTGTTGAATTTCTGTTTGTTCCTTTGCTGGTATGGTAAAACATTGTTCTGTTTGGGCCTGGCACCTGTGTTCGAGCTCTGCTGAAAATTCTGCTGCTGATTCAAATGGTCATTAACTTTTTGACCGTGGTGGGCACTACGTAGTCCGTCACTCCATCTAGTGTCTCCTTGATCAGAAGAAAGTTTATTAGTATTAATTGAACTGTTAGCTGGAGGTTGTCTGTGTCTTCCATCATCAACTACGTGTGGCCGCTCAACAAAGTCACCACTACTATTCTTATTTGTGGGACTAGTATTTGGAGGCATACTTTGTTGGTTAACATTAGTGTGATTTTTCCTCCAAACCTGTGCAGGTGATGGGTCAGGGTAGGCAGTCCCAGCGGCATATATTTTGCTGATTGAAGCAAACGAAAAGCGCTTAAAACATCTTAAATAAACCAGTATTTTTTATGTTGCCTTCGTGGAGATTTTTATTTCTACTACCTGACATCACGTTTCGAGTGGATTTATAGTGTTGTCTTTCAACTCTGGAGGATACTAGCATGCTGGATTTAGGGTTTCTCTTTGACAAACCCAACATTTATGCCTAAGGTAGTGTCCAGTGTCGCTCTTAAACAAACCATTCGTTTGCCTACTTTTACCCAAACCCCCAGAATAAAGGGGAGAGACTTCTGCATTCTTTGGACATACACAGACAGCTACGCTTCTACTTGGGAAAACTAAAGCTTTCAAAAAGTCTGAGCAATGTTTAGTGGTATATGCTGCAGGATCACAAGGAAAGGCTATCTCAAAGCAGACTATTTCAAAATGGATAGGCCACTGCATTCGTTTCTGCTATTCACAACATGGCAAATCAGTGCCTAAGGGCATTAGACCACATTCTACCATGCAGCCACCTCAGCAGCCTTCCTCAGAGGAGTACCAACCAAGGATATTTTAGAGACTGCAACTTGAGACTTCAGTGCACACTTTTACTAGGTAATGCTACTCAATGCTAGAAGTCTAAACCTCAAAATGCACTCTCTCGAGGCACTCCTAAAAATGGAGAACATCGATATCTGTGCAGTAACTGAGACCTGGTTCAAGGCTCCAGAGAGCACCCCTGCAGTACCAGGCTACAACTCTTACCACACTTTTCGGCCACCAAAGCAGGACCAAAACACTAAAGGTGTAGGAGTGTCAATATTCACCAAGGATATTCACACCACCAGGCTAGTTGCCCAACACAATGTATCTGAAATTCTCCAGGTGCAACTAACACTAGGTAAGACTGCAGTCCAAATTGTAGCTTGCTACAGATCCCCCACCATACCCCAAGCTTCTCACTACACCTTTCTAAACATACTGGAAAACATTAAGATAGAACCAAACACCCTAATACTGGGTGATTTTTAACTACCCTGCCATTAACTGGGAAAGCTACTCATGTACCAACACCTTTGCCCAACGGTTCTTGGAATTCATAAATTCCAATGCCCTGGATCAACTAATCCATAGTCCCACCAGGGGCTCCAATATCCTAGACCTGGTCATTACCAACATGGGAAATCGATGCTCCACACCTATGGTCACCCCCTCGTTAGTCACGTCTGGCCATAAGCTAATCACCCTTAACATCCACATCCCACCCCCACCCCCCCAGTAAGGAAACCTCCATAAAAAACTTCTCCAAAGCCAACTTCATGCTACTTAAGTAAGAAGTGACAAACTTCATGACACCCATGCAGACGGGAGCTGAAAGTTCAACTGCTGAATCCTACACTAAGGCACTGTACGAGCACATCCACAAATCGTGCCATCCCAAATAGAACCAGGATGCTCTCATCCAAAAAAAAGAAGCCAATCTGGTGGTCCCCTGCCATAAACAAACTTTACAACAAAAGGAAGAAATTGTTGCAGAAAAGAGGAAAATCCCAGGATGCAAAAAACTTCCTTACCAGCCTCAGTAAGAAACTGAGATCCCTCATAAAATCCTCCAAAGCTAGTTACGAAAATAAAATTGCCAAAGATTCCAAAGACAACAACAAGGCATTCTATAACTATGTCAAGAATCTAAATGGCAATGCTCAGATCTGTTCTGAGCTAAAACAGAATGGCATTAAATATACTGATCCCAAGGATATTGCCAATATCCTGGCAGATCGATTCAGTGCCAACTTCACCCCCTCTCACCTCCGAAATGGCCCATCTCAATACCGGAAGATTGCAAAATTCCGGTAATAATGGCCACACAGGTGGGACCAGATGACATCCTGGGCTGTGTACTACATGAACTACAATATGAACTGGCACCTCACCTAAGTGTCATGTTTAATCATAGCCTCACCTTAGGTTCCGTGCCCACTGAGTGGCGCACAGCTACAGTTATCCCACTCCACAAGGGGGGATCCACCTTGGATCCCGGAAACTACCGTCCCATCAGTCTGACAAGCCTGATCTGCAAGGCCATGGAGCGTATTATCATGGAACTTATAAACAAAGACATTGGCAACCTTCAAACACTGGACCCCACCCAGTTTGGGTTCATGAAGGGCCGATCTTGTCTCCTGAACTTGATTGACTTCTTCGAATCAGTCTCCAGAGCCATGGACAAGGGTAAGGTGGTCCACACAGCCTATCTAGACCTTGCCAAAGCCTTTGACACCATACCCCACTCTGGAATCATAGATAAACTTACTAAGCTGGGCATTAATCCCTACATCACCCAATGGGTTGCTAACTGGCTTACTGATAGAACCCACACTGTAAAAGTAGCCGACTCCAAATCCAGCTCCAGACAAGTGAGAAGTGGAGTACCTCAGGGTTCAGTCCTGGGACTGCTCTTGTTTGGCATCTACTTCTCTGAAGTACAGGCCAACACTAAGGGACTCTGGATAACAAAGTTTGCAGATGACTGCAAACTGGGAGCCATTATTGAATCCCCAAATGATGTGGATACTCTACAAAAGGGCCTTACAGAAACAGATGCTTGGTGCCAGAGCCATGGGCTCAAGCTCAATGCCAAGAAATGTATAGTTATCCCCTTTGGGAAAAAACATGTATCCGTGAATTACCATATAGGTGGCAGTACACTAAACACCGAAAGTTTGGTAAGAGACTTAGGGACACAGGTGGACAGTGGTCTCGCCTTCGATAACCACATCGCCTCATCAGTCAGGAAATCCTTCTATGTGGCACACCTCATCACCAAAGGCTTTTCATCCATTAAAAAGGAGGTCATTGTCCCACTGTACTCATCCCTTATTAGACCCATTATAGAATACAATGCCCCGTTTGGTATGTACCTCTCAAGACATATGCAACAACTGGAAAGACCACAGAAATACCTCACTAAAAGAATCACTGGCCTAAAGCAGATGCCCTACGCTGACCGCCTTAAAAAAACTCCAGCTATACTGTGTCGCATATAGTCTACTCAGAGGCGATCTCTGCTTAACATACAAGGCCATGTCAAACCCAGAGCTGTTGGACATGGTACACTTAAAGAAATCCCAATCCGCCAGAGCCACACGCTCCAGGGATCTAAACCTTGTCATCACAATAAACAAAACATGCTGGAGGGATAGGTTCCTGACCCAGAGACTCCCCAGACTCTGGAATAGATTGTCCATACATGTCAAGCAGAGTGCCTCTTTGGTCCTCTTCAAAAGGAACCTTGACGATTGGATGGGAGAAAGGAAATTCACCCCGGGGATCACGTCAGTCGCCCTGCTAGACAGGGGTCCAGGGAAGTAAATAGTGTGGGAAGAAATAGCCAGGGAATTGTTATGGCTAGGCTTGTATAGGCCCTAGGGCTGATAGCCTAGTACCAGCCTATGAACCTATGAACACTACCACTTACCTCTACTCTAAATCCAGAGCAGGCTTTGCCACTGCAGTTCTGCAGGGCCCTATAGCCACTCCTAATTCTCTTTAGACCCAGCCGCCCAACCTCAGCTTTGGGATTCAACCCAAGTGTAATGACTGCAACAGTGAAACACGATGAACATAGTACAGTTGTGTACCTACCATAAATTTAGATGTTAGAGTGTATTCACTGTTGCAGTCCAGGTTACCCACCCACCCACCATCCCCCTTTCTTTGCTGGGACTTATTTGTACTTCTCTGTCCTATGCAACCTATGTGTTGTATTTGCTTGTAGATGAAGGTGTTGTTTATTTTAGTGCATACTTTTATAGCAATGTTATTTTAGACTACCCTTTTGGGGGCACCTGACATCTGGGGCAAGAAGAACTGAAGAAAATGTCTTCTGCTGCATCTTTTATACCCCTGGCGCACTGACGTCAGGGAAGAGGTGACAGCAACCGACGCCGGACCAGGACTTTGGAATTCAGGCCGACTGCGGGTAGCCTGCCAGCAGGATAACCCAAGTGTAATGACTGCAACAGTGAATGCATTCGAACATGTACATTTATGGTAGATACACAACTGTACTTTTTCTTGCCGCGTCTTGCCCGAAGCAGAAGCAGTTCACAAGTGCTGGTCGGCCGAATCCTGAAATTTTCATTTTCGAGTTTCAGAACCGAAGTCTTCAACCTAAAGCTGAGCACCCCGCTGGGGAAACTTTTTTTTGCTCCTTACAGATGTCAGTAAAAGTTAATAATTGCATTACTTGTGGGAAGCAAATACCTCATAAGGACTTTCGTTTGTACTGTATTACTTGCCTAGGCCCTGACCACGACATGCCTTGCTGTCGGTTTTGTGCTAAATTTAATCAACGCACTAATTAAGCGTCTATATATTTTTGCATCTCATTATTTTGGCTCAAGATTTAACTATCCAGAAATGTCCGTTAACAATCTGACTACCGGAATACACAAAAAATGCAAAGAAAAAGAAAGAGACAGACCATCGAGGTCCAAAACCGACGATGAAGCTTCTCCTAAGCCAGTCGCCGCTTCGCCAGTACTCAAGTGAGGCACTTTCGCAGCCCCTGATGCCCACTGTTTTTGATTCGCAGGTCTCTACTGAGACCCAGTCAGAGTCCTGTATGCTGCGAGACACCTCAGTATTGGACCCGCGGATGTCTCTCCCTTAGATGGGTCCAGAGCCCCTGAGCAGGCACCGGCTTCTGAGGGTGTTTTCAGGCCTAAAGATTTGTATATTAAACCGGCACCATCATCAAAAACAAGGCCAAAACCAACTTTGATGTCCAAAAAACTGATGCATGGACCATGTGTTTAGGGCCCCTATGCCTAAAAAACAAATGATCAAAATGGCTGAGGATTTAATTACCTTGATCAGGGGTTCCCAACCCCCTCCTGCTAAGAGGCCTAGGCAAGGCACTGATTATGAATCTTCAGATCAGGTGTCCATTTCTTCTGATTCCTCTTCTGATCAGGAATTTTCTATTCCACCTTATGAGGATTCTGATGCCGAAGAATCCATTCCTTCTGCTTCTCCTCCTGAGGATTTTTCTTTTGGAGAAACTTTGCATACTTTAAGGGAACGTTTTCATTGGGAGAGTCAGGATTTTTCAGAATCCAAAAGGAGGCTTAGGGATTTCCTTCTTCCTCAGCATAGGCCTTTGGCTGTACCTCCTGTTTTAGATATTGTTGTTGATGTTTTCTTAGAATCCAGCATGGCTCCTGATTCCCTGCCTCCGGCTCCTAGTAAGCCAGACAGGTATTACAGGGTTCCTGACTCTCACAAGTTTCTTTTTAAAAACCTTACTGCTGATCCTGAAACAATTTCTCAGGGTCCCAAGGGTGTTAAGGCTTCTACTGCTAAAAATTCTACCCCTTCTGATAGAGACTGCAGGGTGCTGGATAGATGGGGTAAGAAGGTTCTCACGTCTGCAACCCTGGCATTCAGGGCTTTAAACTGTCGATTTCATATCCTTAAATGTCAGCAGCATGTCATGGGTTTACTGAAACCGAAAATTATGTTGATTTCTGACTCTGTAGAAAATAGAGTTACAGGATTTATTCCATTCAGCTGAACAAGTTGGAAAACATACTTTGCAATGTGGTTTTGATTCCTTGGAGGCCTTTTGCAGGGCCGTCATAACTGGATCTGTGATCAGAAGGCATGTTTGGCTCAGGGAGCAAAATCTGCCTGATCATGTTAAAGCAAAATTGTTGGTTGCTCCTTTACACACACAACAGGACAGTCTATTTGGTAATAAGGCAGAAGAAGTTTTGAAAAAGATGGAAGCAAAGCTAAATCTATGTAAACTGTAAAAAATTTTCTACAAGTGCAGCCACCCAGGTTCAGTGGGCACTGGCCTACTTAAGAATTGGTTCTTTCCAGTACCCAACAGAGCCGCTCAGGCCAAACCCAGACATTCCAAAGGCTCCAGGTTTCAGTCACAAGGAACTTACAGAACAAAACAATGGGGTGCCTCCACCTCCAAATCTGGAAGTAGCAAGGCCCCTCCCTACGGTAAACAGTCTCAATAACTTTCCTGTGCCATTTCCAAACACTTATCTTTTGGCAGCCCCTTTGGGGGGAAAACTATCACTTCATGCACAAAATTGGCATCTAATTACCCAGGACAAGTGGGTCTTAAATATAGTATCCCAGGGATACAGATTTCATTTCCACACATTCCCATTTCCAAATGGATGGCCAGATCTGCCTCCAAATCAGTGGGCAGAGGCCCAGAAACAAGTTATGTCCCTCATGGATATGGGGGCTATTCAACCAGTACCAGAAAAGAAAAAAGGACAAGGTTTTTATTCAAGACTTTTTCTGGTACCCAGAAAATACAAATCATGGTGTCCAATTCTGAACTTATCCATTCTAAATACTTTCCTGGACATTCCAAAATTCAGGATGCTGACTCTACAACAGTTACTGCCTATGCTAGGCAAGGATGCCTGGTTGGTAACTCTAGACTTAAAAGAGGCTTACCTGCATAACCCAATCGGGGAATCTTGCAGAAGATACCTCCACTTCAAAGCAGGCTGTTTGCATTACCAGTTCTCTGCACTGCCCTTTGGCTTATCTACTGAGCCCAGGGTCTTCACAAAGTGCCTGGTACCAGTAATTGCATTCTGCAGACAAAGAAACATTAAAATTTATCCTTATCTAAACGATTATCTAATTCAGGCAGAAAACAAGGACACTCTTCTACAACATCTGGCTTTTGTAAAAAGGCTTCTAACATGCCTAGGGTATACCATCAACGAAAAGAAATCTCAGTTGGTACCCTCTCAAATAATTACATTCCTGGGTGCAAGCTTGAATACAACTGCCCTGATGGCTCACCTCACGCCAGACAAGCAAATACAGTTGATGACATGCTTCAAACAAGTAGCCGCAAAGACCCAGCTATCTGTAAGACAAATTCTGCAGGCCTTGGGGTTCATGGCTTCCTGCATTCTACTAATTCCATGTGCAAGACTGCATATGAGGAAACTTCAGTGGTACCTAAAAAGCTTATGGAGTCAACATTGTCACAGCCTGAAAACAATGATTCCTAGCATTCCTTGCCTGCAACAAGAGTTCCTATGGTGGGCAGAGGCCTGTCCTCAAAACAAGGGACTGTCATTCATTCCACCCCCTGCCACCCAAACTCTGACTACAGACGCATCAGATTGTGCTTGGGGCGCCCATCTGGCAGGGAGATGCATTCAGGGCGAATGGAGCCCAATTCACATGCACCTACATGTCAACCCGAACGAAATGCTAGCTGTACAGAATGCTCTGACAGCCTTCAAGGACTTTCTTCATCCAGGACAACTACTGATAGACGGACAACACCACAGTTATGTGGTACATAAACAAGCAGGGGGGTACCCACTCCTACCCCCTTTGCAGACTATCCATGGCTTTGTGGAACACAGCCTTGACTTACCAAATACATCTACAAGCTCAATTCCTGCCAGGAAAGGAAAATACTCTGGCAGACTAAGTAGAAATCTTATGGACCCACACGAATGGAAACTGGATCCACAAATCTTCAGCATGTTGACACAAAGATGGGGGAGCCCAGACATAGATCTTTTTGCCTCTCCCCAAAACTATCAGTTGAACAAATTCTGTGCAAGAATTCATCACAAAAATGCTTGGAAAGTGGATGCTCTGTCCTTCAGCGGGAAAAACATAGCAGTCTATGCCTTTGCCCCTCTGCCTCTGCTTTCGAAGGTTTTACTAAAAGTCGGACAGGAAAAAACAAAAATGATTCTGATTGCTCCAGACTGGCTTCGCCAACACTGGTACCCCCTCTTACACAATATATCACACCTACCTCCGTGCCACCTGCCTCAGACACCTTATCTACTGTCTCAGCAGAACTATCAAATTCTGCACACTCTGCTCCAAACTCTGAATCTTGCAGCATGGCTAATCAACTAATGTCACCAGTCACATCTCTCAGTAAACCTGTGATGGATGTCATTTTGGATGCTAGAAGGCCTAGTAATAGAAAATCTTATGCTGATAAATGGAAAAGATTCTGTGCCTGGAACCAAGCACAAGGAATAAACACAGCAATGCCCAATATTCCTCAGATTCTGCAATATTTAACTGAGATGCTTCATAAGGGCCTATCCTTTTCTTCCACAAAGATCCATGCCTCTGCCATTTCGGCTCATTACAACACAGAGCCTCCTCTCTTTTCTCATCCAGTGCTAAAGCAGTACCTCAGGGGGGGCCAAAAATTTGAGACCTCCCAGGAGAGCACCAACTCCTGCATGGGACCTCGATTTTGTGCTGGAAAAACTCACCCTTCCTCCTTTTGAACCAGCTGCTACTGCAGACATAAAAATTCTCTCTTGGAAAACAGCTTTTCTTTTAGTCACTTCAGCTAGAAAGATTTCAGAACTACAGGCTGTCATGGCAGTGGAGCCTTTCATTATCTTTTATCCGGACAGGGTGGCCCTCAGGACCAGTACATTCTTTATGCCTAAGGTGGTATCCAGTGTGGCCCTTAATCAGACCATTCATCTGCCAACTTTTTTCCCAAATCCACAGAACAAGGGGGAGTGGATTCTGCATTCATTAAATGTACAGAGACAACTAAGATTCTACTTAGGACAAAATCTCTAAGAAAATCTGAGCAATTATTGGTGGCATTTGCTGCAGGGGCAGAGGGAAAGGCTATTTCAAAGCAGACTATTTCAAAATGGATAAGCCATTGTATTTGTTTCTGCTACATGCACCATGGTAAACCTGTCCCCAAGGGGATCAGATCCCATTCCACCAGGGCTGCATAGACTTCTGCAGCTTTTCTCAGAGGGGTTCCTACCAGAGACATTCTACAAGCTGCTACCTGGAGCTCAGTTCATATGTTCACCAAACATTACCATTTACCTCTCTTTACTAAATCCAGAGCAGGCTTTGCCACTGCTGTACTGCAGGGCCTTATAGCTGCTCCTAATGCTGTACAAGTCCATCCTCCCATCCATAGCTTTGGGATTCTACCCAAATGTAATGACTGCAGTAGTGAAACACGAAGAACATAGTTCAGTTGTGTACACTTACCATAAATGTAGATGTTTGAGTGTATTCACTGTTGCAGTCCTGGTTACCCACCCGCCAGCCCCCTATTTCTCCTTTATTATTATACCTCTTCTTTCTTTTACTATCCTCAAAAGCCTTTTTGGTGTATTTGTTTTCAGTTGGAGGTACATTTTTTGTGTTCTATATTAAATGTGTGTGTGTATATATATATATATATATATATATATATATATATATATATATGTATGTATGTATAGATTTTTTGCTCCCCATTTGGGGGCACCTGACATCTGGGGCAAGAAAAACTGATTAAAATGGCATCGGCTGCATGATAATCATGTTTCACTGTTGCAGTCATTACACTTGGGTTATCCTGCTGGCAGGCTACCCACAGTCGGCCTGAATTCCAAAGTCTTGGTCCGGAGTCTGTTGCTGTCGCCTCTTCCCTGACGTCAGTGCGCCAGGGGTATAAAAGATGCAGCCGACGCCATTTTCTTCAGTCTTTCTTGCCGCGCGGTGCCCGAAGCAAAAGCAGTTCGCAAGTGCCGGTCGGCCGACTCTTGATATTTCTAAATTGAATTTCAGATCCGAAGTCTTCAATAAAGCTAAGTACCCCGATGGGGAAACCTTTTTCTTGCTCCAGACCGATGTCAGAAAAAGTTAACAATTGTATTTCTTGTGGGAAACAAATACCTCATAAGGATTTTCATTCTTACTGTATTCTTTGCCTATGCCCTGACCACGACATTGCTAGTTGTCGGTTTTGTGCTAGATTTAACCAACGCACTATTAAGTGTCTGTATGATTTTGCATTTCATTACTTTGGCCATAGGTTTAACTATATAATGCCGTCGGAACAGCCGACGACCGGAGTTCATAAAAAGTGCAAAGAAAAGGACAGGCATCCGAGGTCCAAAACCGACAAAGCCTCTTGTAGGCCAGTTGCCGGTTCTCAGTGAGGCACTTTCGCAGCCCCTGACACACGCTACCTCAGAGCCACAGGCCGCCTCTGACTCCCACGTGGAGACAACTAGGCCTCTGGATACTCAAGGTATTGGGCCTTCGGAAACTAATCCCTCAAATGGGTCAGGAGCCACTGAGCAGGCATCAGCTTCTGAGGGTGTTTTCAGACCTACTCAGCTTTATATCAAGCCAACTTCAGCATCCAAGACAAAGACTAAAACCGTTTTAAAGACAAGGAAACAAGTACAACATTCTCCAGGACAGACTTCCATGCCTAAGAAACAGATTCTCAAAATGGCCGAAGACCTAATTACTTTGATCAGGGGTTCCCATCCTCCTTCTGATAAAAGGCCTAGGCAGGACACTGAATGATTCCTCTGATCAGGTTTCTATTTCCTCTGACTCCTCTTCAGAGCAGGGATATCCTATTCCTCCCAATGAGGATTCTGATGCTGAAGAATCTATTCCTTCAGCTTCTCCTCCTGAGGATTATTCCTTTGGGGAAACCCTGCATACCATGAGGGAGCATTTCCACTGGGAGAGCCAAGATTATTCAGACTCTAAGAAAAGGCTCAGAGACTTTCTTTTACTGCCTCAGCACAGACCTCTTGCTATTCCACCTGTTCTAGACTTTATAGGTGATGTATTTTCGGAGTCCGGACTGTCTCCCGACTCTCTACCTCCTGCACCTGTTAAGCCAAACAGATACTACAGGGTTCCAGATTCTCATAAATTTCTGTACAAAAACCCTGCTGCTGACCCAGAAACTATATCTCTGAGTCCCAAAGGGGTCAAGGCCTGTATTGCAAAAAACCCTGTCCCCTCCGATAGGGATTCAAGAGCACTGGACAGATGGGGGGGGAAAAGTTTACACTTCTGCTACCTTGGCTGTAAGGGCTTTCAATTGTCATTTTCATATGCTTAAATATCAGTAATATTTAATGTCACTGTTAAAGCAGAAAATGTTGACAAATTCTGAATGCTCTGAAAACAAGGAAATGCAGGATTTATTGCATGCAGCTGAACAAGTGGGAAAGCATACTTTGCAATGTGGTTTTGATTCACTGGAGGCCTCTTGCAGGGCCGCAGTTACAGGTTCTGTCATTAGAAGGCATGCTTGGTTAAAGGAACAGAATCTGCCTGATCGTGTTAAAGCAAAATTATTGGATGCTCCATTACAGCATGATACTTTGTTTGGTGTTAAGGCAGAAGAGGTGTTGAAGAAAATGGAGGATAAAGCTAAATCAATGCAGACAGCAAAGGATTTCTTACAGGTACAGCCACCCACATTTAGCAGGAACTGGCCTTCTAAGAATTGGTCCTTTGCCGTGTCAGACAGGCCACAAAGAGGCAGATACAGACGCCCTAGAGGCAGACAACAGCCCCAAGGCTCATACAGGCCCAAACAGTGGGGTGCTTCTACCTCCGAAAGTGGAGAAGACAAATCACAGCCTTATAGGAAACAGTCCCAATGACTTCCCTCTGCCAATGCCAAGCACTTATCTTTTGGCAGCACCCTTAGGGGGAAAGCTAGCACTTTTCCCACAAAATTGGCACATGATCACCCAGGACAAATGCGTCTTAAATATAGTCTCTCAGGGCTACAGGTTCCACTTTCACACCCTTCCAAAGGCAAAAGGTATGCCAGACCTGCCACACAATCAATGGGCAGAGGCACAAAAGTTTTGTCTCGTGGACATGAGGGCTATTCAGCCAGTACCACAACAAAAGCAGGGACAAGGATTTTACTGAAGACTTTTCTTAGTACCAAGAAAGGACAAAACCTGGAGACCAATTCTGGACCTGTCTATTCTATATACTTTTCTGGACTTTTCAAAATTCAAAATGTTGACTCTTCAGCAGCTTCTGCCCATGCTGGGCAAGAATTCTTGGTTTGTAAGTTTGGACCTCAAAGAAGCATACCTGCATGTCCCAATCAGACAATCTTGCAGAAGATACCTCCGATTCATAGCTGGCTCAATGCACTACCAATTCTCTGCACTGCCCTGTGGCTTACCTACTGCGCTCAGGGTCTTCACAAAATGCCTGACACCAGTAATTGCATTTTGCAGACAGAGGAATTCAAATATATCCCTACTTGGACGACTGCCTTATTCAAGCAGAGACCAAAGCCATTCTACTAAAGCATATGGCGTTTGTAAAAAAGATTACTAATTTGCCTAGGGTACACAGTAAACGAGAAGAAATCAAAACAAGTACCCTCTCAAGAGATAATATTCCTGGGTGCAAGCTTAAATACAACTGCCCAGATGGCTTATCTCACACCAGACAAACAAAGGCAACTGACTTCTTACTTTGAAAGCATGGCAACAAAGACCCAGTTATCTGCAAGAAAAATTCTGCAGGCTCTGGGCTACATGGCATCCTGCATTCTGCTAATTCCATATGCAAGACTGCATATGAAGAAACTACAATGGTATGTAAAAAGTGTTTGGACTCAACATTGCCACAGCCTGGAAACATTAATTGCTCTCATTCCCTGCCTGCAACAGGAGTTTCGATGGTGGGCACAGGCCTGTCACCACAACAAGGGACAGCCATTCACTTTACCCACAGCCAGGCAGACACTAACAACAGATGCATCAGATTATGCTTGGGGGGCACACATGGCAGGAAAATGTTTTCAGGGTGCATGGCCCACAAGCCAAATGCATCTTCATATCAATCAAGAAGAGATGCTAGCTGTACAGAATGGCCTGACAGCCTTCAAGGACGTACTTCATCCGGGACAACTGCTGATAAAGACGGACAATACTACAGTCATGTGGTACATAAACAAGGAGGCACACATTCCTACCCCCTCTGCAGACAAGCCATGACTGTTTGGAGCACAGCATTGACTTATCAAGTACACCTGAAAGCACAATTTCAGCCAGGAAAGACAAATACTTTGGCAGGCGAACTAAGCAGAAATCTCATGGATCCTCACGAGTGGAAACTAGATCCAGAAATCTTCAGCATGATAACAGGGACATGGGGATGCCCAGACATAGATCTATTTGCCTCCCCTCAACTGCCAGCTACAGAGATTCTGCACTTGGACTTATCACAAACACGCATGGAAAGTGGAGGCCCTTTCATTCAGCTGGAAAGCGCTTACAGTATATGCCTTCCCTCTGCCTCTCCTCCCCATGGTACTTCTAAAGGTCAGACTAGAGAAGCCAAAAATGATCCTGATTGCGCCAGTACTGGTACCCAATCCTAAAGAGCTTGTCTCAAGGCCCAGCCTAGACATTACCTCAAATCCCTCATTTGCTGACGCAGCAAAACAGTCGGATCCTGCACACCCAACTCAGAACCCTAAATCTGCCGGTATGGCAGATAATGTAACCATTCAGAGCACACCTCTCTCTAAAGCAGTTATGGATGTTATTTTGGAGGCCAGGAGGCCCAGTACCAGAAAATCTTATGCAGAAAAATGGAAGAGATTCTTTGCTTTGAACCAGGCACAAGGAATTGACACGCTTGTACCAAATATTCCTCAGATTTTACAATACCTAACTGAGATGCTGGACAAAGGCCTATCCTTCTCATCAATTAAGATCCATGCCTCTGCCATTTCAGCTCATTACAATACGGACCCACCTATTTTTTCTCATCCACTGCTAAGGTAGTATCTCAGAGGGGCAAAAACATAAGACCTCCAAGGAGAACTCCAATACCTGCATGGGACTTCAATTTTGTCTTGGAAAATCTCACACTGCCACCTTTTGAGCCAGCCAATACAGCTGGCATAAAATACTTATCACGGAAAACAGCTCTTCTCCTAGCAATAACTTCAGCAAGAAGAGTCTGAGTTACAGGCACTAATGGCTGTGGAACCTTTCATTATTTTTCATCCGGACAGGGTTTCTCTAAGGACAAACCCAACATTTATGCCTAAGGTAGTGTCCAGTGTGGCTCTTAACCAAACCATTCATTTGCCTACGTTTTATGCAAACCCGCAGAGTAAGGGGGAGAGACTTCTGCATTCTTTGGACATACACAGACAGCTACGCTTTTACTTGGACAAAACTAAAGCTTTCAGAAAGACTGAGCAACTCTTAGTGGCATATGCTGCAGGATCGCAAGAAAAAGCTATTTCAAAGCAGACTATTTCAAAATGGATAGGCCACTGCATTCGTTACTGCTATTCACAACATGGCAAATCAGTGCCTAAGGGCATTAGGCCACATTCTACCAGAGCAGCAGCCACTTCAGCAGCCTTCCTTAGAGGAGTACCAACCAAGGACATTTTGGAGGCTGCAACCTGGACTTCAGTGCACACTTTTACAAAGCGCTACCACTTACCTCTTTACTCTAATTCCAGAGCTGGCTTTGCCACTGCAGTTCTGCAGGGCCTCATAGCCACTCCTAATTCTATTTAGGCCCAGCCACCCAACCTCAGCTTTGGGATTCAACCCAAGTGTAATGACTGCAACAGTGAAACATGATGAACATAGTACAGTTCTGTACCTACAATAAATGTAGATGGTCGAGTGTATTCACTGTTGCAGTCCAGGTTACCCTCCCACCATCCCCCTTTCATTGCTTGGACTTATCTGTACTTCTCTATTCTATACAACCTATGTGGTGTATTTGCTTGTAGATGAAAGTTATGTGCATGCTTTTTTATAATTAGAATTTTTAAGCCTACCTTTTTGGGGGTACCTGACATCTGGGGCAAGAAAAACTGAAGAAAATGGCGCCTGCTGCATCTTTTATACCCCTGGCACACTGACCTCAGGGAAGACAGCAACTGACTCCAGACCATGACTTTGGAATTCAGGCCTACTGCGGGCAACCTGCCAGCAGATTACCCAAATGTAATGATTGCAACAGTGAATACACTCGAACATCTACATTTATGGTAAGTGTACACAACTGTCCTTTTTTCCTATGTAGAAAGATTGGCACTGTTGACATAGTGCAACGTAGACAATCCCTTTAGATTCACACACACTCCCCTCTCACTTGTTGTTGCGTCTTTCGGCTTTTCCCAGTTAGGGGTCGCCACAGCGGAACTCCGGTCCGCTAATGATTGGCAGTAGATTTTTGCGTGCCGAGTTGCCAGCTCTGACACACAACCTTCAACGAAGGTACGCCCATTCACGCATGTCTCCACACAGAAGACGCTCTAGCTGAGAATCGAACAGGACAACGTCTTACTGTGAGGCAACAACGCTACTAAGTATTCTGTATCTCTAATAGTAAATTTATTCCCATCTTTAATGTGTTGGCATCTACCACATACATGCCAAAACATCTATTAGTTATTTCACTTTGAAATTCTAGGATATTCTTTAAATTTTGTCCTCGTCGGTATGTTATATGCAGAGGGCCATCCAGTTTTCTACAAATATGGGTATCTTCTGAAATTGGGGCCCAGTTCTTACATAAAATCTTAGAAATAATTTTTGCATTCAGTGAATATGTTGTCAAAAACCTGGGCCCTGAATCAGGTATCAAGTATGTAGGTTTTTAAGCATGATTTTGTGTGTATGACAACTTCAGTGTTTGTTCTACGAGTCCCTTCTTGGTTGGATTTATTCAGTTTAAAACATTTGCATACTTGATTGTTTAATTAAATCAGTGATTAACTAATTAATGAATGTATAAAAACTATAGCATTGTGGGAGAGGGATGTCTGAAGACGTCTACGCATTATTTTAGACGAATGCGCTAACATTAAAGTCTTGAGAAGATTACAGCTACTTCGTTTTTTGTGTTTACAAATCAAAACGAAATGTTAGCGGTACAGAATGCTCCGACAGCCTTCAAGGACCACATTCTTCCAGGATAATTAATGGTAAAGACCGACAACACCACTGTTATGTGGCACATAAACAAGCAGGGGGGGGGGCCCACTCGTACCCTCTCTGCAGACTAGCCATGGCTTTGTGGAACACAGCCTTGAGCTACCAAGTGCACCTACAGGCTCAATTCTTGCCAGGAAAGCTAAATACACTGGCAGATGAACTAAGCAGAAATCTCATGTACCCACACGAGTGGAAACTGGAACCAAAGATATTCAGCATGTTGAGAAACAACTGGGGAATCCCAGAGATAGACCTGTTTGCCCCCCCCCCCCCCCAGAACTACCAGTTGGACAAATTCTGCACAAGGATTCCCCACAAACAAGCTTGGAAAGTGGATGCCCTGTCCTTCAGTTTATGCCTTTCCCCCTATGCCTCTCCTCGCCAAGGTACTACTAAAGATCAAACAAGACAAACCAAGAACAATACTGATTGTACCAGACTGGCCACGCCAACACTGGTACCCCCTTTTGCGCAGTGTGTCACTGCTAGCACCATGGCACCTGCCTCAGACCCCTGTCCTGCCGTTACAGCAGGAGGGCCAGATTCTGCACCCACAGCTTCAAACCCTGAACCGTGCAGCCTGGCTAATTACTTGATCTCTCCGTTACTATCCCTCAGGAAGCAAGTGATGATGTCATTCTGGAGGCAAGGAGGCCTAGTACTAGAAAATCCTAGGCTGAAAAATGGAAGAGAGTCTGTTCCTGGAACCAAACTTGGGATGTGCACAGCAGCACCCAATTTACCTCAGATTCTTTAATATTTAACTGAGATGCTTCACAAGGGCCTTTCCTTTTCCTCCATCAAAATGCATGCCTTAGGCATTTCAGCTCATTACAACACAGAACCACCCCTCTTATCTCATCCACTGCTGAAGCAGTTCCTCAGAGGGGCCAAAAACTTAAGACCACCCAGGAGATCCCCTACTCCAGCCTGGGACCTTAACTTTGTATTGAGAAAACTCACTCTACCTCCTTTTGAGCCAGCTGCAAATGTAGAGTTAAAATTCCACCAGAGGACCAGGGAAGTAAATAATGTGGGAAGAAATAGCCAAAGAATTGTTATGGCTAGGCTTGTATAGGACCTAGGGCCGATAGCCTAGTACCAACCTATGAACCTTTTTGGAAAACAGCCTTCCTTTTAGCCATCACATCAGCAAGAAGGGTGTCCATTACAGGCCCTCATGGCAGTGGAGCCTTTCGTCATCTTTCATGCAGACAGGGTGCCCCTTAGAACCAATCCCTCTGCCCAACGTGGTATCCAGTGTGGCCCTTAATCAGTCCATTCATTTGCCAACCTTCTTTTCTAATCCACAGAACAAAGGGGAACGAATACTGCACTCCTTAGATGTGCACAGACAACTTAGATTTTACTTGGACCAGGACTAAACCTTTCAGGAAATCTGAACAGCTGCTGGTTGCATTTGCTGCAGGGGCAGAGGGGAAGGCCATTTCAAAGCAAACCATTTCTACATGGATAGGCCATTACATTTATTTCTGCTATAAGCACCATGGAAAACCTACCCCACAGGGGATAAGACCACATAGGGCTGCATCTACCTCTACAGCCTTTCTCAGAGGTGTCCCTACCAGGGACATCCTAGAAGCTGCTACCTGGAGTTCTGTACATACCTTCACCAAGCATTACCATTTGCCAATTTTCTCTAAATCCAGAGCTGGCTTTGCCACTGCAGTCTTTCAGGGCCTTATAGCTGGTCCTAATGCTGTATAATTTCCTCCTCCCATCCTTCGCTTTGGGAATCTACCTAAATGTGATGACTGCAACAGTGAAACACGAAGATAGTACAGTTGCGTACACTTACCATTAATGTATATGTTCGAGTGTATTCACTGTTGCAGTCTGTTACCCTCCCTCCAGTCCCCATGACTTCTATTGTCTATACTTCTATTCTTGTTTACTTTGCTTAAAGCTTTTTGGTGCATTTGCTTTTTTGTTGGATGTGTAACCTTGTATGTATAATTGCTTCCCATTATGGGGGCACCTGACGTCTGGGGCAAGGAAAACTGATATAATGGTGTCAGCTGCATGCTTTATACCCCTGACTGCCTAATGTCATGGAAGATGAGACAGCAACCAATGCAGGACCCAAGACTTTGATCAGGCCAATTGAGGGCTACTGCAAGCAGATAACACAAATGTGATGACTGCAACAGTGGATACACTTGAACATCTACATTTATGGTAAGGGCACACAACTGTACTTTATGTATACTGCGACAGTGAATACACTTGAACATCTACATTTATGGTAAGGGCACACAACTGTACTTTCCTCCCTCTCTGGAACCTGAACTTCACAATAGAGAGGATTCGCCATCCTTTGTATCTTCTGGCTTGGTGATGTTGAATTCATTTTGGAAAATGTTTCTGGTAGCCATCACCTTTGCACATCTCATGGCTGTGTGCCAGGCACATACATACAAGGAACCAAATTTTTCACAAGGATGGGGTATCCATTAGAATAAGCCCACACTTTTTTCCAGAGATGATCATGAACCAGTCCATTAATGTCACTGTTTTCTTTGTGATATCAGGTGTAGGGGTGGAAGTATCGTCATGTCTGGACATGCAGTGACAGCTCAGGATCTGCTCAAGGAGGAGGCAGTTTAGGATGATGACTAGCTGTTTCCTTTGTTTTTGCTGCAGGGAGGGGGTCCTTTTCATTTGCCAAGCATACATTTTCTGTGTGGATTGCCAGGAGCATTTTGTTTTATCAAGAGTTAGCCAGCTGCCTAATGGCAAATGATGTCATTAAAACCACATGGTGCTAGAAGGGCTGCTTCTACTGTCAGTTTCAAAGGTATTTTAAGACATTTTAGGTCATCAGTTGATCTAAATGCTTCTTGCTGGATCAGGGCTGCTGTACTGCCATCTCCATGTGGATGTGGTCCTTCCATCGTCTACTGCTATTTGAGCTACCTTTAAGTCAGACAGGTGTATGTTCTTATGTCTCGTACAAATATGCAGTGCCAGTGTGTATTATTTCTTGATCTGCAGGTGAGTGCTGGGTTACAGTTAGGGTGAACTAGCAAGCTTCTGAGATGAGAGATTGCGTAGTTGGCACTAACTACAAGTTTATGAAAGTTAAATTTTTTGGCATAAGAATATAATCTAAAAATACATTTACAGCTCATTCTGTAGCGGATTAAGTACAGCAAATTACCGTTAAAATTTTAATTGTGAATTGTTTCCAAAGTACAGTGACGAAGAGCTCTCCGGTCCCCATTCCACAGTAACTTTTCTTTTGCTCACCCACACAGGCGTTGGGAATAATAATGATGGCATTTTGGTTCTTGGCGCTACAAACATACCCTGGGTTCTCGACTCTGCCATTCGCAGAAGGTAGGAATCAAACCTGATAACTTTCTGCTGTTGTATTGTTGCTTTTGTCAGGTCCTTCTAGAGTCCCTGAGTTTGCATTGCCTTTATTTAATAGGAAGTCTTGAAGGCAGTCCTTTCGGTATTTAATTGATCAGTTACTGTGTGAGGAAAATGTCTGTTTCTTGCAGATTTAGTTAATACATATTTACATGTTAAGCCATGCCTAAACAAATAAGGCTGTAATGCACATTTGGTAGCATTTTTGGATGAGGCTCATGACAGAGTCTCTACACTGACTCTTAAATACTTGCATCTCTCAGAATCGGCTCGGAATTAGTGCTTCTATTTTGCTGTTGGTGAGAAAAGGAGTAGAAAGTCATTTTACCAGACTTCTCAGACAAGTAATCACTAGAAAGTTAGAAAACTGATGCTTTGCAGACAGCTTGGGGTTAGTGCTGTTTGTTGTTGTTTTAAATCTTGGTGAGAGAAGTATTGGCGGGGGTGTTGATTACTAGCAGTCTGCATTTGATTTGTGTGTGGGACTTCCTTACTTGGTCTGTTTCCTGTTTGTGTCTGAAGCTTTTCAATTAAATTTGTGACCATTTTGTGTGTGTGTGTTGACACTGTCATGATGGTTTGCTGTAGTGTTACCAAGACAACATATGCAAGCAGTTTCTGGTACGAGACTGCTCATCACCATGAGAGCCTTACCCAGGGCATCTATCAGAAGAAAGCTGCACCAAGATTGCATATTTTTTTTTTTTTTTTATATATATAAAGATCAGTGCCTAAAAATTGCTGTGGTGGAATGCAGTACCTTGCTAGTGCTTAATGACTATTATTATTAGCTGTATAACATTAGCAGTTCTATCCTAAGGATTATTCGTCATTCTGCAGTAAATTACTGTAGCCACTGTGTCCAGAATTTAATATAATTGATCTTAAAAATTACCTGTGGTTTTACCAGTTTAGTGTTGGTGCTTAATGTTAGTTCTCTGGTATAAGTTAAAGCTGTAGCGTTTAGTGCCTAGCATTTGTTCTGCCATTTGTGCAAGTGACCAGTATAGTACTAAGGGTCATAATGATACAAATTAATTGTCTGACATTAGCAATGTAGCCCAATTACATCTTTTTACCACGTTTCGCAAAATTAGCTGCCATCTAACCCAATCTCAGACTATATCCCCAAGTACTTCAGCCATTGGCATACCTCTGCTATATTAGTACCCCCCCCCCATCCTTCATTGTCTGGTAACATGGCTTAAGTCTGCTTTCATCCCATCTGTAGTCAGTCTAATTCCATGAGGTATTTTCTGGTTCTGCAGAAGTAGCAGACACCTTATGCTCATCAGCTGTGTTCACAGCTTCTGACAAATGATAGAAAACTTGTGAGAAATGGTCTTTAAGAAATGTGGGCAAATTTCTCATCAGCACAGTATTTGTGAGCGTTGTATGTCCAGATCAGTCGCAACATACTTGCGCTGTGGTTGTAAAGAAAATGTACTAAAGATCCACCAGTAGCCACTCAAAAATATTACAACCTTCAGCATAAAAAAACAACTGCTCCCTATCCCCTTAAACATTCCTGAAATTGACACATCTCACATAGGAGACATCAGTAAAGCAGGCGTAAGTTTATAAAGCCTACCAAGTCTGCTTCCACACTGAGTATTTAGCCTTAGGTGACTCTATATAGCTAAACATAGATATTCCACGCTAACCAGTGGACGGTAGTGGTTGACTGTTGGCTACTTGAATAGTACTAGGACTATTGATGTGACAAGGGCCCCAAGGTCACTTAAACCAAATGGATATGACTGCAACCTAATGGTAGTCTGTGGCTGCTCCACACAGAGGGACTTGCAGAGAAAGAGAACTGAATTTAATATGCATGTGTTAAGAGGCAAGAAAGATGCTGCTCTTGAGTAGTTTATTTGTTTTACTCAGAATGATGCCTACATACCAAGCAAGATAACTGGCTTTGAGTCAGCTAAGTGGCATGAAGGGTTACGATTCTGGGCTGTTAATAGGTTCATAGGTGTGTACTAGGCTAATGGCCCTGGAGCCTTTACAAGCCTAGCTCATAGGATTACCCTGGTATCATGCCACCAACCTTAGTTCCTAGTGCCTCTGTCGAGTAGAGCCAATGGAGTGATCCCGGCGTGAATTTTTTTTATTTCCCATCCATTCAAGATTTCTCTTGGAGGGCCAGTGAAGTGCTCTGCTTGACATGTATGGGAAGACTATTCCATAGCATGGGCAGTCTCTAGGTTATGAGCCTGTTCCTCCAACATGTTCTGTTGATTGTGGTAATGACGTTGAGGTCTCTGGAGAGTGTGGTGCGAAGGGATTGGGATTTCTTTAGATGTAGCATTTCTAACAGAGCTGGGTCAGACATGGCTTTGTAAGCCAGAGATCGCCTCTAAGTAGGCAATATGAGACAGAGAATAGCTGGTTTTTTGAGTCTGTCCATATAGGACAAGTGTTTAAGGCCTAGCATCCTCTTTGCGAGGTAATTTTGCGGCCTCTCCAGTTGCAGGTGTCTAGTGAGGTATACGCCAAATGGGGCATTGTACTTGATGACTGTCCTAATGAGGGAAGAGTAGAGGGAGACAATGACCTCTTTCTTCCTGGATGCAAAACCCTTGGTAATGAGATGTGCCACATCGGACTTTCTGACCGCAGTGGCAGCGTGATGGCCAAAACAGAGATTGCTGCCAACCTGTGTTCCCAGATCTCTTATAATGCCTTCTGTGTTCAGTGGACTACCATCAGTGTGGTAATTCAGGGGAACCAGGTTTTTCTTAAAGGGGATGACGACATTGTTTGGCATTGAGCTTTAAGGCCATGGTTCTGACACCAGTCCTTTGTCTCATTGAGGCCTTTTCTGTAGGATGTCAACATCACTTGGGGAGTTAATAGCTCCCAACTTGCAATTATCTGCGAACTTTGTCAGCCAGAGTCCCTTCGTGTTGGCCTGGACTTCAGAGGAGTAAATACCAAACAGGAGAGGACCCAGGACTGAACCCTGTGGGACTCCACTCATGACTGGTCAGCAGTCTGACTTGGAGTCAGCTACTTTCACACTCTGGGTTCTATCTGTGAGCCAGTTTGCAACCCACCTAGTGATATAGGGTTTGATGCCTAGTTTAGTAAGTTTTTCTATGATTCCTGAGTGGGGAATGGTATCAGAGGCCTTGGCCAGATCAAGGTAGGCTGTATGAACCACCTTACCTTCATCCACAGCACTGGTGACCGACTCAAAGAAGTCGACTAAGTTGAGCAGGCATGATCTACCCTTCACAAAACCAAACTGTGTAGGATCCAATGTTTGGAGCTTCCCTATATCCTTGTTTATTAGGTCCATGATGATGCATTCCATAGCTTTGCATATCAGACTCGTCAGGCTAATGGGGCAGTAGTTCCCGGGGTCTGTAGTCACTCCTCTTTTGTGGAGAGAGAGAACTGTAGCAGTGTGCCATTCAGTAGGGACAAAGCCTGAGGTGAGGCTGTGATTGAACAGGGCACACAGGTGAGGTGCCAGTTCACTCAGTAGTTCATGTAGAACACAGCCAAGGGACACTGTCGGGTCCCATAGAAGCTGTATTCTTGGCCTTGGACAGTGCTGTTTTAACCTGCGCAGCAGTAATACTGGGTGCCTGGTAGTCTACTGGTGGTGTGATTGGTCCCTGGGGGCAGGGGGGTAAAGTTAGCACTGAATCTGTCTGCCAGTATATTTGCAATATCTGTTGGCTCGGTATAGGAGAGGTAGCATTGGAAATCTTGGTATTTCCATGGAAATTCTTTACATAACTATAGAAGGCCTTGTGGTTGTCTTTACTATCTGCTGCAATTCTGTTTTCATAGCTAGCTTTAGAGGATTTGATGAGGGATCTCAAACTTTTGTTGAGGCTGATAAGGGAGTTTTTCCAGTCTTGGGACTTCACCTTATTCCGCATCAGTTTTCTCCTTCTGTTGTAGAGTTTGTTTATGGCAGGGGACCACCAGATTGGCTTCCTTTATTTTGAGGAGAGGGTCTTAGTTCTATTGGGTATGGCGAGATCCATGCATTTGTGTACATGTTCATACACTGCAGTGAGCTGCTTCCTGTGTCTGAGGTATAAGGTTTGATTCTTTCCTCCTCTATTTGCCTATGATGTGATTCTGAAAATCACGTATCCAGACAGTACTCTCCATTACCCCTGAAAAGGGGCACTTGTGCATCCTATCAACAAATGAGTAACAACAATAATTAATAAAAATATAATTGCTCTTATTTTAAGAGGATTCAGCGAATGTCAGCCTGGGATAAGAAGGTAGATAAGAATTTGTTTTGACAAGAATGGCTTACATCTCTCTTACCTGGGCTTCCACATACTGGCTAAAGCCTTTGCTGTCCCCTTTTTATTAGGTAGAACAATATTCGGACATTATGGTGGCACTACTCAGTCCTAGGAGTCAAAATAGTACGACACTAGAACCTCAGACCTATCTGCAGCTCAAGCACATTTATAATTTCGTAGTTCCTGATATCTGCTTTCATTGCAATGGGAGCTCACCCCTCTATACCAGCTTTAGGAACCTGTCATGCTTTCAGGACATCTGGTGGCTGCTGAAGTATCTGTATTTGCAGAAACCCAGTTGCTTTACAGCAGTTTATCCACAACTGTTATTTAGAGCTTCTAGAGTTCTAAATTAACCTTAACAAATCTAACTGTCAGCTGTTAACTTCATTGCTAATAGATCCCTAGTGATATCTTCACAGATCAACACCATGCACAAGTCGCATATCAAACTGAATAATTTTTGTTAGATGATTTAGATAACCTGAATACTGATAAGCTGCTTATCAAAAGAACAGTAATAATTAAGAACCCCCCCCCCCCCATATCATCCCCCATCTCAGGGCTGCACGCAAACATACCAGGAAGGGACTTGAGCATTATTAGAAAATGTAAAGCAAAGTGCAAGCTTAGGGTCTGTACAGATACTAAAATTAACTACAAATCTTTCTTCATTTATATGAAACAATTAAGGACTAATGATGATCAGTACCCTGAGCTCCCCCACAGCATCACATGTTGAAACCAAGGATGTAGTCACTCTGTTAGCAGAACAATTCAGTTTTAACCTGACTCTGCCTACCCATATTCTTACCCCCTTCCCCATTGTTGACAATTTTAGATCTGATATTGTCAAGTTTTTCTCATCCTCACAAATGGGTTATGGATCTGAGAATCGGATCAGATTCAGCTGTTACTAAGCTCGTCGCAACCAAAGACCGTTTCTGATCACTCCCCTTACCCATAATGTATTTCTCCCTGGTCCCTTCAGTTTGCTGCTTCTCGCAGATTTGGTCCTTCCACTGAGCTGTTGGATTGTCCAGTCATATTCATAGGTTCATAGGTTCATAGGTTTATACTAGGCTATCTGCCCGAGGGCATTTACAAGCCTAGCCCATCGTTTTGTGGCTTACGCCACCCCTTTAGTATGGGGAACTATACCCATTATTTTGCTGTGCCTCTGTCGAGCAGTGACACTGAGGTAATCCCTGGGGTATATCTGCGATCTCCCATCCATTGGTCAAGATTTCTCTTGAACAAGGCCAGCGAGGTGCTCTGCCTCACATGTACCGGGATTTTGTTCCACAGCATAGGGAGTCTTTGGGTAATGAATCTATCCCTCCAGCACGTCCTATTAATAGCCGTGTCGAGGTTTAAGTCTCCCGCCTTGTGGCTCTGATGGATCTAGATTTTTGAGGTGAAGCATATTCATCAAATCTGGGTTTGACATGGCCTTGTATGTTAGGCAAAGGTCACCTCTGAGCAAACTGAATAGAGCTGGAGTTCTTTCAGTCGGGCAGCATAGGACAGATTTTTGAGACCCTTTATCCTTTTGGTGAGGAACTTTGTGGCCTCTCCAGCTGCTGCAGGTGTCGGGTCAGATACATCCCAAATGGGGCATTGTACTCAATCATTGGTCTGATGAGTGATGAGTAAAGGAGACTATGACCTCCCTTGATCTAGATGAGAATCCTTCATGATAAGGTGGGCAATGTAGAAAGTCTTCCTAACTACTTTAGCTACATGGGTGTCGAATGACAGACTACTATCAACCTGGGTCCCCAGGTCCCTGATAACTTCTTCTGTGCTCAGTGGATTGCCACCTATTTGGTAGCTAGGGGTAACCTTGTTTTTCCCAAAGGGTATGACTATGCATTTTTGGCATTTAACTTCAGGCCGTGGCTCTGGCACCAGTTATCCGTTTCTGTGAGACCCTTCTGAAGGATATCTGTGTCAGATGTGTTTTCTACTATGGCCAGTTTGCAGTCATCTGCAAACTTTGTCAGCCATAACCCTCCTGTGTTTGCTTGTACTTGGAAAAGTAGATGCCAAACAAGAGTGGGCCCAGGACTGAGCCCTGTGGGACACCACTTGTGACAGGTTTTGAGTCTGACATGGCGCCAGCAACTCTGACCCTGTGGGTTCTGTCACTCAGCCAGTTTGCAACCCATCTTGTGATGTATGGGTTAACATTTAAGCTGATGAGTTTTCAATGATACCCGAGTGGGGTATTGTATCAAGGCCTTAGCCAGATCGAGGTAGGCTGTATGGACTGCCTTTCCTCGCCAATGGCTTTGGTGACTGTTTCAAGAAGTCAACCAAGTTTAAAAGGCATGATCTGCCTTTGACAAAGCCAAACTGGGTTGGATCCAAAGTCTGCAAATTCCTATGTCTTTATTTATGAGGTCCATTATGATCCTCTCCATGGCTTTGCAGATAAGGCTTGTCAGGCTAATGGGCCGGTAATTTCCAGGGTCGGTGGAGGCACCGCCTTTGTGAAGTGGGACCACAGTTGCAGTGCGCCACCCCTGGATCCAGAGGTAAGACTTTGATTAAACAGCTGTCCTAGCTGTGGGTTTAATTCCTCATTGAGTTCGTGGAGCACACAGCCGGGACACCATCAGGTCCCATGGATGCTGTGTTTTTGCTTTGGAGAGAGCAGTTCTCACTTGGGCTGGAGATGTTTGGGGGCTGCAATCGTTTGGTATAGATATCTCTCCTTTTGGGGGGGAGGAGTTTGCACTGAACCTGTCAGCCAGTATGTTGGCAATGTCTGTAGGATCAGTAATCTTCACATCATTTTGAACTAGTTCTGAGCATATCTGGGAGTTTCCTCCTAGGTGTCTAACATAGCTAAAGAAGGCCTTATGATTGTCTTTTGAGTCTTTAGCTATTTTTCTCTCGAAATTTGCTTTGGATGATTTTATGAGAGCTCTTAGTTTTTTACTTATAGTGATCAAGGGTGTCTTACCTTTTAAGGATTTTGCTGTATCTTGTAGTAGCTTCCTCCTTTTATTGTAGAGTTTGTTTATGGCTGGGGTCCACCAGACTGGACGCTTGCCTTTGGTGCTAAGAGTCTTTGTTTTGTTTGGGATTGCCTTATCCATGCAGTCCTGCAGGTGCTGGTAGAAGGCGTCTGTAAGTGATTCAGCGGCTTGAGTACTGTTTTCCACCAGCTCGGGGCCTTAAAGGAGACCACACTAGTCTTTAGAAGTGTGAAGTCGGCTTTGAGAAGTTCTTTACTGTGGTCTTTTATTTCAGGTGGGGTGGGATGAGGACCTACAGCGAGATTAGTTACTGATCTGATCTCACCAGTGAGGGGTATACTTCCGTGTTGAACATTGTGCTCCCATGTTCGTGATGATGAGATCAAGTATGTTATCTCCTCTTGTGGGATGGTGACTAGTTGTTCCATGGCATTTGAGTTTATGAATTCCAGGAACTTTTGGGCTAGGGTGTTTGGGCTTGAGTAGTGTTCCCAGTCTATATTAGGTAATTGAAGTCACCTAGTATGATGGTGTTTGGTGATACATTTATCCTCTAGTGTTTTCAGGAAGGCCATGTGAGGTTCCTGAGTTTGTGAGGGTGGCCTGTAACATGCTACAATTTGCAGAGCAGTCTTGCCTATGGTTAATTGCACCTGGATGGTCTCCGATGCATCGCGTGCTTATGCACCAGTCTTGAGGTGTGGGTGTTAATGAATATGGATACCCCCTTTCTTGGTATTGTCCGGATTTTGGGGCCGAACGCATGATATGAGGTAAAACCTGATAGTGCTGGGGTGCTCTCAGGAGCCTTGAACCAGGTTTCTGTCACAGCACAGACATCGATGTTCTCCATACTGAGAAGGGCCTCTTTGAGATTGAGACTTCTGGCATTGAGCAGCATTACCCTTAGTTTTTTCCTTTTTGTGTTCTAGGGTGGTAGGTTTAGAATTTGAGCCTTGCCTAAAAGGCACTATGGGGTGGCAAGAGCCTTTGCCAATCCCAGGGTGACAGGTGCAAGCCGGTGGCTTGTCCAGCATGTCATCCCAGGCAGACAGATGGATCCCCTTTGAATGACACCAGTGTTTAAGCCAATTGTTAAAGCTGATCATCTTATCTCTGTATTGTGGCATCACTCTTGGTGAAGGTAGGATACTGCTCAAGGTCAGGGTCATACCTGCCTGGGCTACATAGTCAGAGAGCTCCTCAATGTCTCTTTTCATGTAGTCCAAGGAGGTACGGCTCAGGTCGCTTACACCAGCGTGGACAATGACTATGTGGCGGATTCTAGCCCGACAGGCAGCTTACTGTGACCTTCCTTACTCAGTCTGGTGAGCGGGACATCAGTGTGTCTGACTATGGAGTCACCAATGACTAGTGTGTCTGGCATTGTGTTTGGCCTTAAGGGCTGTGACTGTTTGACACTCTGACTGTGAGGTCTATGTGTTGCAGGTGTTGTGTTCTGAGGTGGTGGTTGTTTGGGTGTCTGCTTTGGTGGCCTCTGCTGTTTTGGTAGATTTTTGATCAGATCCTCCAGTATGTCTTTGTGTGTTTATGTGTATGATTTGAGGTTGTAATGGTGCTATGTGAGACTGGGTCTATAGTGTGTGTGGTAACCTTCTCCTCCTGACTGGTCTTGCCAGTCCTGTGTTGAGAGAGCTCAGCCTCCAGTTTGGCCGATAGTTGCATCTCTCGCATGTATTTGTGTTTTGTGGGAGGAGGAGAGGGTTGTCTGTGTACATGAGGCAATTGTAACATTGCCTCAGTATTCCCAGGTTCACCAGCTGAGCAGGAGAGGACACTAGCAACTGATCCCTCGACATGCTAGAAGGATAGACAAAAAACTTTAAAAAGATTCAGGGGACGGGTGACCGAGAAATGGGGTTACCTTTTGGGGTACTATCTATGACAAGAGTGCCGTATCAAGGTAATAAGTACTGTAGGAGCAAGTGCTAGGTTTAACAGATAGAGAATAGTCTACTTGGAGTCAAGTGGAGATGATCTTTTTAGTTCTAGGATAAGCTGATTAGATCAGCAGTATAGTTCGAGGAAGGTAGTTTTAAGGAAAATTTGAAGAGTGGACTTTAGGTAGCCGAATAGTTTAAACCTGCCTAACCGGGTGCTGCCCTAGTGTGCAACAGTGCCAGCCCCGCGCTAAATCGCGCTTACGTTCATGCGTTATACCAGGGGCTGGAAAAAGCTAGAAACTGCCCAAACGACCAATAAACTACTAGTTACTGGCTGAAACCTCACAAAACTGGACAAAAGGCAGCTCAATGCTTCCCACTCCCACTGGTAAGCAAGGTAACTTCCTCTCCCCCAAATAAGGCAAGGAAACAGTACACAGGAACTACAACCAAAGCCCAGGAATCAGCAACTCTGAAACTGGACTAAACTAGTAAAGCAGGAAAAACAAGAGATATTTTTTTTTTTTTCTTTTTTTTTTTCACAGAACAGGCAGAAACAGGTACAGCAAACACTTATAAATGCTATGAATCAGCTACTACAGCTTACACAGAAAAATTTGCTACAAATACAGTCAAATAGTAACAAACAAGGATTCCAAGTGCAATATTAAGTTATTGTTTAAAATATTAAGTTATTGTTTAAAATATTACTTTTCTTCTTATCTCTCCTATCGTCTGAGATTTATATTTATTTTTTCATTGCTACAGCTTTACCTTTCCAAAAGTAACCACTTATGTCATTTCTCTCTTCTTTCCCTTTCTCTCCGTAACAGATTTTTTGCTCCCTTTTACCTCTGAGGTAAACTCGCCTACTGTCACCAGTAGTTTCTCCCTCCTTTATTTTTTTTTTCTTTTTGTTTAAGGAAAAAAAAAAAACTCTTTCCTTGTACTTTTTTTTGGTATGTTTGTCTCATTCATTTAGTTATGTCTGATAAGCGCAACAAGCCTGCAGACTGTAAAAAATGCACTAAATGCGGGCATAAAATCCCATTCAGTGATTCGCACTCTCCACTTACAAGAGGATTGTGCCATATGCCACTCTTCCAGCCACTGGTTGAAAGAAGGAATAAACATCATAAAAGAGATGCTTCCCCCAGCTTTTGAAGAGGCCATTTCTGAGAGTCCAGCTAAACCGTTCACTTCAAAATCAGTCAGCTCAATCTAGTCCTCCCTCTTCCCTCTCTGCAAAGACAAATGATAAGGGGAAGACGAGCCCTTCTTTGGCTCAGTCTGATTCCTCAGAGCCAAAAGCCAAAATTCTGAAACATGCCAAAAAACATGAGTCTGCTCCGACCACTACCATGCTGGATTCAGTATATTTGTTTTCAGTTCTATCTGTTAAGGATAGACTGGATCCATTGGTATTGGATCCACAGAAGAACCCATTCAAGCCAGTTGTGTCTCTACCAAGAACAAGGTACTCTCCAACCATTGATTCAGTTCCTTCTAGAGTGCCATCTCCTTTTTGTCCAGGCCAAAATCCCCGTCCGCTGCCTCTTCTCATTCAACCAGGAGTCTTACTGAGGATGACATGAAGCATTTGGTGCAGAAGATTCCGTGGGTGCAGGGTATTACTAAGTCACCATCTACTTCAACCCACGCATTTCCAGGGATTAAATCTACTACTATCCCTCTGACTCCTCCTCTTACTGCAGAGCAAGTTTCAGAGACCTCAGATCCGATGCACCTGGACCTTGTCAGGTCGGATCCAAGAACATCCTCTTTGGATCAGGTCCTTGCTCTGAGGTCTTCAGCTTTCTTGGAGCTGGACAGCTCCTGGAGCTGTAGTGACCCTCGCAGTCCTTGAGCATTCGGCTCCCAGACGTTCAGAGCAGTCAGTACATCTTGGGGCTGCTGTGCAGGTGAGCACGGCTCCGGCTTCTACCCAGGGTAAGCCGTTTTGGAGTTGGAGGAAGCTTCAGCTTGTAAGCATGGCTTGGAGCCAGATTCCTCTTTCACTCAGGCGTGGTCAGCCTTTGGGGCCTTAGAAAGGGCAGTAGCTGCCACTGCAACTAAAAATATATCTTCCTCTTCAGATCCTCAGTCCCGTCAGGATTTCTTGTGTGCCCCTTCCAACCAGGACACTCCACTAGGACAGCGAGACCTCGGGCGCCAGGATACCAAACAGGGTTACCCCTGTCTCTTCAGATACCTCCCCAGAATACCCCACTGAGGAGGTCCCTCAGAAGGGACTTTGCAAGAGGAAGCATTTGGACTCCAGAGAAGTCTGCCACTGAAGACGCTGACATCGATGAGAGAGAAGGATCCCCACAGTCACCTCTTGAGGACATATCCTTTGGGGAGATTCTAGAAATGCTGAAACAGAGAAGTGGCTGGCAGTTCAGTAATCCTTCACCTGAGGAGCCAGTGTACCTGGCAGCCTTTGGTTCTCGCCCCTCTTCTTCCTGGGTGAAACTGCCCACCGATGAGCTCGTAGGTCTGATCTCTTGGTGGGAGTGGGAGACCCCGGTTTCCATTGAGCCTGTTACCTGGAGACCAAATAAGATAATTACACCTCCAGCTGATAATACCATCTGGATTAAGGGTGTTGCAGTAGATGCCATAGTCGTGGTGGCGATTAAGAAAGATCTCTCTGAGGAGAGTTTTACTTTCCACCCTCCTAACAAAGATTCCTGGATGACGGATAGATGTAGGAAGCACGTTTTCTCTTCAACTTTTACCTTACGATCATTGAATTCTCTTCCTCCATTTTACCAGGTTACAAAGGGGGTCTGATTAAGGAGTTACCAGATACCGTGGAAGCAGCAGTATCTGAGCGGGTGCAGGAAAAGGTAGCTTCCCAGCTAATGACCCTGATTCTATAGCTGACTTTTCCATGAGGCTCATTGCACATGCAGCCGAAGGGGTGAGTAGGGTGGCATGTTCCGGCATCTCCATGAGAAGGCATGACTGGATGCGCCTATGCAATTTTGCTGAGACCTGTAAGTCTTCCTTTGTCACACCCACATTTGATGGTTCTTCTCTTTTTCGACCTAAAGTGAAAGATGAGCTTTCCAGTTTGAGAAGGAAGGTAAGACCCTATCTGCCTTGGACATATGTTCCTCCTCCCATCAGAAATCCTATTCAAAATGTCAGAGGGGAGGTGGGAAAATGTGGTTCAAGAAATCTGAGTTCTTACCAGAACACACATGGAGATTTCTCCCGTAGAGGCAGAGCCAGAATAGTAATAATTGAAGACGCTGCCCTCGTGGCAGAGGAGACCCACAGAACCAGGGTTCCTGGGAAACCCTTTCAGCACTCCTGAAAAGGAGTCCTGATGTCCACCTCTGGGGGCAATCAGGGGTCGACTATCCCTGCATTGGAGAGCCTGGCAAAGCTTAACTTCCAATTTGTGGGTGCAGAGGATAATATCCAGAGGTTATCCGATTCCCTTCAGTCAACCACCTCCCTCGAGCAACAGAATCCCAGACATCCCACATAGTCAAAGGGGAGCAGGCAGTTGTTAAATTTCAGAAACTGCTAGAAAAAAAGGTCATCCAAGAGGTCCCCTCAGACTAGAGAGTTTTCGGAACTTGTATTTTTTTTATTTCCAAAGTAAACAGGGGGACTGGAGACCAATTCTGGATCTCAGCAGACTAAACAAGTCAGTACAATGCAGCAAGTTCTGAATGGTCACAGTTCAGTCGATACTGCCATTCCTGAAGGACAATTGGATGTGCTCAGTAGATCTTTAGGATGCATACTATCATATAAAAATGGACAGGTGCTCCAGCAGATATCTATGCTTCTGATTGGGAGCCAATCATTATCAGTTCAGAGCACTGCTGTTTGGTCTCACTACACCCCCCAGAGTGTTCACCAAATGTATGGCAGTGATCATGGCTCCTTATTTAGATAACTGGCTCATCTCTGTCCCGCCAGGCATCTACTGATAAACACAGGGAACTCTGTTCTTCAAATTTGTGCAGAATTGGGTATCAAAGCATATTACCAAAAATCACATTTGGAACATGTACAAACTTTGGAATCCATTGATGCAGTTTTGGACACTACTCAGATGATCGTAAGACTACCAGCCTCAAGAGGGTTAACAATCAGGTGACGAATGAACAGATACTTCAGAATAAGAAGGTAGCTGCTCTTCATGTTCTAAAAGCCTTTGGGTCAATGGCCATGGTAATAGTATTAGTCCCGTTAGCCAGCTTCCACATGAGGATACTACAATGGCTTCCAGCTGCCCAGTGGTCGGTTATCTAACATTCAATGCCTCACCACGTTCTCATAGCAAACACATGCAAAAGGTCCCTCTTATGATGGATGGAGTTTGAACAGTTGATATAAGTTCAACCCTTTATTCCATCAACTGCAGGCCATGGTAACCACGGATGCCTACTAGATGGGGGGGGGGGGTGGCGATATCTGGGGAAGATAGTCCAAGGAACCTGGTCTGCAGACGAGGTGAATCTGCACATCAGTGTCTTGGAGATGAAAGCAGTACTTTTGGCAGTGGAAGCATTCCAAGCTACTCTTCCTCTGGGGAAAGTTGTAATTCAGTCAGACAGCGTCAGTGGGTCTGGTACATAAACAAGTGGGAGACGGATGTAACCCTCTGTGTCGAGAAACCCTCGGAGTGTGGCAGTGGGCGATCTCATCCAACCGCTTTCTTATAGCAATGCATATTCCGTAAAAGTCCAACGTGATAGTGGACAAGTTGAGCATATCCATTCTCATGCCTCACGAGTGGTCCTTCAATCATGATGTAACGGAGGGGATTTTCCATTGATTGGGCCAGCCTTGCTTCAATCTTTTTGCTTCTCCCCTAAGCAGCAAATGATCCTCTCATTGGTGGAGTCCTCACAGGATGATCTCATTCACAATTGGGTTCCCAGTCTACTTTATGCCTTTCACCGATTTCCCTTAATTCCAAAATTCATTCAGAAAGCAAACCAGTAGAAGAGAAGAGTAATCCTGATTGCCCCATTCTGGCCTCGACAAATGTGATTTCCCTTTCTTTGGCCTCATCTTCAGAAGTAGTACTGGATCCTGGAAACCTTTCCAGAGTTACTGTCACATCTGACAGGAATTGATTCATCCAAATCTTCAGAGTCTCAAGCTGACAGCTTGGATCCTCCAGTTCCATTAATTGCCTGACAACCCATGCTCTCCTCACCAGTCAGACATACGTTGTTCTCTCATAAATCATCCACCCAAAAACTTTACAAGAGTTAATGGAAGAGATGTGCAGTTTGGGCTCAACAGTGCAGTGTCAATCCTATGACGGCTCCTGTTCACTCGGTCTTAGATTTTCTGGATCAGCTTTTTAACAACAGAGTAGCTTGCCTCTGATTAAAGTTCAGTTAGTGGCTCTTTCATTTTTTTCATGTTGGAGAGGATAACTTGTTTATTTCCCACAAACTTTGCAAAGCCTTATTGAAAGGGACTCCATTGTTGAGACTACCCCATAGAGATCTCTCTCCTCCATGTGACATCAATTTACTGCTGTCTTCCATTGTTCAACCTCCTTTTGAACCTGCAGCATCCTGTCCTATTAAGTTCCTCTCCTGGAAACCTATATTTCTAGTGGCAATTACATCTGCAAGAATTCCAGAGATCCAAGCCTTATGTTCACAACCTCCATATTTGATTTTCCACAAAGACAGAATCTCTGCGTAGCAACCCCTCTTTTCTTCCGAAAGTTGTCTCTCGAACCAATATCAACCCAAGCCATCCATTTGCCTGTTTTCTTCCCCAGCTTCAGCAGCAAGGGTGAATATACTCTGCACTTGCTGGATGTGCATAGACGGTTATGATTCTGTCTACATAGAACTGAAGTTTCATAAGACAAATCAGTTGATGTGAGAGTGTTCAATCTCGCCGTTTGTTCTTACACATGGGTGTCGGAGCCGATCCTCTGCTCCGAGTCGGCTGCTTAGCAAAGCTATGCATCTAGGAGAAGCTCGAGACCAACTACCTACCTCCCACAATTCCCTCTGCCTGTACCTCAGATCTAGTTTGCCGCTGCAATCGATCGCATCGAATTTTGAGAGCTCTGACCAACTTTGGGAAGATAAGATACTTCTAGTTATATTTCTTGTGAAATTTTCTATTTTTCTTTGAGGAAATTTATCCTTAGTGCGTGTGTGTGTGTGTCTAGTCAACTTCGCGTTTATATATATATATATATATATATATATATATATATATATCTATATAATTTTTATAGTTTTATACTTTGTTTCCTTCAGGCCTACTCCTAGTTTAGGGTTGAATTTAATTGATAGTATTCTGTGTTTGTGGACTTGAGTCTATCCTTTTAGACTGTTATTTGCTATAATTGTTTGCTTTTTCTTCAAGATATGTCTGAAAAAGCTAATTCGGGATTTAAGAGGTGTCAGTGTGGGCAAAAGATGTCTGTCACTGACAACCACAGCTCCTGTGTCTACTGTCTTGGCCCTCTCCATCTACAAGAAGACTGCCCTGTTTGTCATTCTTTTAGTGGAAGGGTCATGACAGATGGGCGCAGGAAGCTTATGGATAGGGGTCTTTTGAAGCCTTCCTTCCAAGAAGAGCTTGACAAGTCGGACCAGGCTTCTAAGTCCTCGAAGGGATCGAAGACATCGGAGCCCATGTCATCGGCTCCGACTTCTTCATTTAAAGTTCGCTCACCGGTTCCACAGGCTTCGGGACAGAGTGTCGAGCTTCTTACTGTCACCGAGCCTCGTGTCTTGGAACTGGTGTCGGAGCTCCCACCTCCTGCCTTATTGAGGTCGGTATCGTCCTCTGTTTCTTTGACCCGTTCTTCCAGGCCTCTCTCCGACACCGACATAGATCGTGTGGTGCAGAAGTTAATGGAGAACACGGCCTTGTCCAAGTTCATTTCAGTCTCCTCCCAGTTGGTGTTGAGACTCGAAGGTCTTCCCTTATCTCCATCTGAACCTCCTCCGAGGCCTACACAGCTGTCGGAGCCGAGAGATGTTGATCTGATGATTGTGGAGCCCTTGGTGCCGGAACCGTCCCCTTCTCGGTTGGCACCGTTTACCTCGACTCCGTCGGAACCGTTGGCGGACTCGCAGAACCGACGATCCCTCCTTGGTTCCGGGAACGAGAGTCGAACTGATCTTTCAGTACTGACTCTCCCTCTCGGTGCCTCGGCACGGATCACTTTGGCTCCGTCCTCGGGTTCGATGCCCTTGGCCTCCGCGTCGGAGACACTTCCGTGTTCCTCGGAACTGGGGGACTCTTCGACTCGGGGTCCGGGGGCCTTTGACCTCATGAGGAAGGTGTTGTCTTCTCAGACAACCACGTCAACAGAAACAACTTCTCTCTCCCACAAAGGTTCATTGTCTTCTTATGCACCCACGGCTATCCACAAGCGTAGAGCACCAGTGTCTCAGCCACTCCCAGAGGGAGCCCCTTCTTCCTTGGAGGCCTCATCGGAAGCCCCTCCCGATGACGTTCCGAGGAAAAAGTTGTGCAAGAGGAGGCACTTAGATTCTCCACAAGATTCTTTAACATCGGATACTGACTTAGATGAGTCGGAAGGGTCCCCGAAATCACCCTCAGAGGATGTCTCCTTTGCTGACATCCTGGAGATCCTGAAGCAGAGAGGTGATTGGCAGGCCCTACCCCCTTCTGAGGATGAGTCGGTTCTGCTGAAGGCATTTGGTGCTCGCCCTTCCTCCTCCTGGGTCACTCCGCCCTTTGATGAGTTAATGGAGTTAATTGCTCGAAGGGCGTGGGAGACTCCTGACAGTGGAGCCAGTTCCCAGGAAACCTGGCAAGTACATCACCGCCCCTCAGGACAAGTCTTACCTTACTAAGGGAGTTCCAGTGGACGCTATGGTGGTGGCCGCAGCCACTAAAAAGGAGATGTCCGAATCTTCCTCGTCTGTCCATCCCCCTAACAGAGATTCTAGGACCATGGACAGATATGGGAAGCGCATTTTTAGTTCAGCGACTTTCTCTATGCGATCGCTGAACTACTTGACGCATTTTACACGATTACAGAGGGATCTAGTCAAAGAGTTGGGAGATACCCTCCAGGGTAATACAGATGCTGCTGTCTCGGACAAAGTGACAGCACAACTCAACACCCTTACATCCATAGTGAACTCGTCCATGAGGCTCATCTCATATGCGGCCGAGGGGTCAAGTAGGGCTTCAGCGATTGCTCTTCGTAGACAGTCCTGGATGCGGCTGTGCTCCTTTGCGGAAGCCTTCAAGTCTTCCTTTACTAACGCCCCCTTTGATGGTGCCACTCTTTTTGGCCCCAAAGTAAAGGAGACCCTAACCCAGTGTGAGCAGAAGGGAAATACTCTGTCTGCTGTCTGAGTCCGTTTTTCCACCCCATCCAGACCGTACCCCAAAGGGCAACGAGGTGGAAAGATGTGGTTTCGTAAACCCCAGGGTTCTTTCCCAGGCACACAGGGTGATGCCCCCTCCAGAGGCAGAGGGGGGGGCAGAGGTGGAAGACGCCGCTCTGGCAGCAGAGGGGGTCCGCAGAACCAAGGCGACGGGGATACCATCCCTGGGAAGCCTTTCCAGCACTCCTGAGAGGAGGCCCGACTGTCCTGCTCTGGAGGCAGTCGGGGGGTGCTTAGCTTTATACCCTCAGGCCTGGCAAAGCCTTACTTCAGACAATTGGGTAAAAAGCATTATTACCAGAGGTTACAAAATCCCCTTTGTATTTCCCCCATTACCACAAAAAAGATTCCCAGATGTACCACCCCATCTGCGAAAACCTACAGCTATAGAAATTTCAAAGCTGCTAGAAAAACGAGTCATCCAACCAGTCCCGGCAGACCAAAGAGGATCCGGAACTTACTCAAGGTTCTTTTTAGTTCCAAAAAAGACAGGGGACTGGAGGCCAATTCTGGACCTAAGCAAACTCAATACTTTTGTGAAGAAAGAAAAGTTCCGGATGGTCACACTTCAATCAATCCTTCCGTTTTTACAGAAAGACGACTGGATGTGCTCAATAGATCTCAAGGACGCTTATTACCACATCAAAATGGCCAGAGTGTCCAGAGATCACCTGCGCTTCCGGCTGGGAGCCAGCCATTTTCAGTTTCGAGCCCTGCCCTTTGGTCTAACCTTAGCCCCCAGGGTTTTCACCAAATGCATGGCAGTGGTAGCATCTCACTTGAGACGCCTAGGATTCCGGGTGTTTCCGTATCTGGACGACTGGCTCCTTACTGCCACCACCGAGCGTCAACTGATACAGGCAAGGGACTACACAATAAGCCTTTGTGCTCAGCTAGGGATTTCGATAAATTTCGAAAAATCTGTGTTACAGCCCTCACAACATATTTCATTTATAGGCGCAGATCTAGATACCCGTTCTATGCTACTAAAACTGCCCCTCTCAAGAATAGCTTGCCTGCAAGATCACACATCTCGTCTGCTATTGTCCAAAAAGTCCCCAGCCAATCTAGTCCTGAAAGTCTTAGGGCTCATGTCAGCTTCCCTCATTGCAGTTCCCATGGGGAGGCTACACATGAGAGTTCTCCAGTAGCTGCTGTTCGCACAGTGGTCATTCCAGCAGTTACCCCTGACACACGAGATTCACATAACGAATTCCTGCAAAGCACACCTGTCTTGGTTACAGAATCAAAACTTCTTCAGCGGCCGGCCGTTTGTGTTACCCAAACCAACAGCCACAGTGACCACGGATGCTTCCCTGATAGGGTGGGGGGGCATCTTTCAGGGACAGACAGTCCAAGGCGAATGGTCCAGCTTAGAGTACAACCTGCATATAAATGTTCTAGAGATGAGGGCAGTGTTCCTAGCGTTGCAACACTTTTCCCCCCTTCTACCTCTGGGGACCATTGCAGTACAGACGGACAATATGTTCGTAGTCTGGTACATAAACAAACAGGGAGGAACCAAGTCTTACCAGTTGTGCAGAGAGGCCATGAGAATTTGGCAATGGGCAGAATCCACGGGTCGCTTTCTAATAGCAACGCACATCCCGGGGCTATCCAACGTCATAGCGGACAGGTTGAGCAGAGCCATCCTGTTACCTCACGAGTGGTCCCTCAATCAGGAAGTGGCGGAAAGGATTTTCCGCAAATGGGGCCAGCCTTGCTGCGATATGTTTGCGTCTCCAATGAACACCAAGTGCAGAAGCTACTTTGCCCTTTTACCCCCTCCAGGGGATGTCCCCAGGGACGCTCTGATTCACGATTGTCCCCCGGGTCTCCTATACGCTTTCCCTCCTATACCTCTGATCCCCAAATTTCTTCAGAAAGCCAAGGACCAGGAGAGGACTATAATTCTCATTGCCCCATTCTGGCCTCGACAGATTTGGTTCCCCTTTCTTCAAGCTCACCAAATGCGGGAGCCTTGGATTCTGGACTCAGTGCTAGACTTGCTGACTCATTCGTCAGGAGCTCCTCACCCGTCGCTCCTATCCCTCAAGTTAGCAGCTTGGCTGCTCCGCTTCCCTACTTAGCCAGGTCTGATCTTCTCTCTCCGGCGGTTCAGGACATTCTGGTCGCCTCTCATAAGGTTTCCACTACCAAAATATACACCAGTAAGTGGAAACGTTTCGTCTACTGGGCCACTACACAGCACTTGGATCCCTTAGTAGCCCCTTTGAACAAGATTTTGGAGTTCCTGTCCATGCTATTTCATCAAGGAGCAACTACCGCCACTTTAAAAGTTCAGTTGGCTGCTATTTCCAACTTTCATGTAGGAGAAAACAGAGCTCCCATTATGGCTCATAGGCTTTGTAAAGCCTTCATGAAAGGGTCTTTTCATCTTAGACCGACAGTTAGGTTACCTACAGCTCCTTGGAATCTAAATTTGCTCTTATCCCAACTGATTCTACTGCCCTTTGAACCAGCTTCTTCCTGTTCCTTAAAGTTCTTGTCATGGAAAACTCTTTTCCTAGTAGCTATCACTTCAGCCAGACGAGTATCAGAACTTCAGGCACTTTCCATCAAGCAGCCATATTTAATTTTTCACCCTGACGGGTTTCATTACGCACTAACCCTTCCTTCCTCCCTAAGGTGTGTTCAGTCAACAACATTAATCAGTCCATTGAGCTTCCTACATTTTTCAAAAACCACTCCAACAAGCTGGAATATATGCTGCACAAATTGGATGTTCATAGACAACTTAGATTTTACCTGGATAGAACTAAGGACCAGAGGAAAGCGGACCAACTCTTTATAGCCTTTGCGGACAACAAAAAGGGCATGGCAGTGACGAAGCGCACACTTTCTAAATGGCTAACTGATTGTATAACCTTCGTTTAATCTGCTTCAAATCAGATTTTGCCCTCCAAACCAAAGGGACATTCTACTAGGTCAGTTTCCACATCTCTAGCTCATGCAGCTCGTCTACCATTGGATACGATTTGTGCAGCCGCCACTTGGTCTAAACCGCATACATTCATCACTCATTATAAAGTTGACAGGACTTCCAGGAATAGAGCATCTTTTGGTTCCACTGTGCTCAGGAACGTTCTTCCGTGAGTCATTCAGGGTAACGGAGCTAGGGACGCTACCCATGTGTAAGAACAAACGGCGAGATTGAACACTCTCACATAAAGAAGTTATGTCCTTACCATAACTTTCCATGTGGAGTGTTCATCTCGCCTTTGTTCTTACATCCCCACCCTCCCACCCTTGGATCTGGAAGAATGTACGGATTTAGAAGTCTGGTCTGTTTTGTCTCCCACTAGTGATCTCTCTGTTGTCCCTACTAGCTTGAGCTAGTGTCTGGTCCTTTTTATACTTATGTATTCTTATACTCATAACTGGTGTTATTGCTGGATCTGGTTTTGTTTGCAAACTAGATCTGAGGTACAGGCAGAGGGAATTGTGGGAGGTAGGTAGTTGGCCTCGAGCTCTCCTAGATGCATAGCTTTGCTAAGCGGCCGACTCGGAGCCGAGGATCGGCTCCGACACCCATGTGTAAGAACAAACGGCGAGATGAACACTCCACATGGAACGTTATGGTAAGGACATAACTTCTTTTTCATTGCCTTTGCAAGGCCCTAAGAAAGGTCTACCAGTCTCCAAGGTTTCCTTATCAAGATGGCTTTCTGATTGCATTTCCTTTGTTTACACCTCAAAAGGTATAAATCTTCCCAAACCTGTTTGAGCGCATTCTACTAGGGCCATGACCTCCTCTGCTGCTTTTCAGACTAAAGTTCCCATGGACAACATCTGTGCAGTGGCCACTTCATCTAATCAATCATGCCTTTATCACCCACTACAAGTTGGACTTGGTCTCCCTGGGAAGGGCCTCCTTTGGCTCAATGGTTCTGAAGAACATCCTTCCTTGAGTCGGCCCAGGATATAGGATGCTGTGGACTCTGTCCCAGTTGTGAGGATGGGATGAAAAAATTGACAATATCAGATAAAGAAGTTATGTACTCACCATAACGTTCCATCTCTTTTTTTTTCATCTCTCCTCACATCCCCTTCCTCCAGCCCTCTGCTTTGGTTGAACGAGAAGCTTCATTATTAGGGCATCTTGTTTATCTCTGTTGCTCCAGAACTAGTCTCTTCAACCATCTTTCACTATTGAGTTTTATTATTGGCTTTCTTGTTACTAAGAATTATTGAAAACAAGATCTGAGGGAACAGGGAGAGATGCATTATGAGTAAGAGGAGCTATCCAAGAGCTTTTTTGGTTGCCACGAGCTTGGTAACATCCGAGTTGGATCCGATGCTCAGATCCGTAACCCATTTGTGAGGAGGGATGAAAAAAATCGACAATATAGATAGAACGATGTCCTTCAAGGATGCATCTGCAGTCCTTACAAATGGGTTGTCCTGTCGTCAGGCAGCCCTTCGGTCGGCCGGATTCCAAAGTCTGGGTCTGGCTTCGGCTGGTGTCGCACTTCACCCGACGTCATAGCTGCAGTTCTTCGGGTATAAAGGTGCCAGCCGATGCCATTTTCCTCAGTCTTTCTTGCCGCGTGGCGCCCGAAGCAGAAGCTGTTCGCAAGTGCCGGTCGGTCAGAACCAGAGATTACTACTACCGAATACTACTTCGAAGACTTCTAAAAAGCTAAGTACCCCGTTGGGGACTCTTTCTTGCCTCAGCCGATGTCAGAAAAAGTGAATAACTGTTTAACTTGTGGGAAACAAATACCTCATAAAGATTTCCACTCTTACTGCTTACCTTGTTTAAGCCCAGACCACGACGTAGCAGCTTGTCTAGCCTGTGCTTCTTTTAACCGACGAACGCTTAGACATCGGTCGGAATTTGCTGAGCAGTTTTTCGGCTCTGATTTTGCGTATATTATGCCGTCGGATCCTCCGACTACACAAATATCCAAAAAACACAAGGAAAAGGACCGACACTCGCGGTCCGCGGTTTTGGCCGAAACCGCGGTTAAGCAAACCGCGAGTGTCTCGGTTTCGGCCGAAACCGAGCAAGCGGTTCTTTCTTCAGCCGAAAACATGCCTTCTACCGAGGCCTCTTCTAACCTGGTAGAATCGGCTTCTGAAATCCAGCCTGCAGTTGCAGTTTCTCAGGAATTATCTGACACTATTCCCTTGGATATTTCAACCCCTGCACGTGGAGCTGCTAGGCCTCCTGCAGCCATGTCCATTAAGGCTTTTGCCAGGGCTAAAGCAGCTAAAGCTACTAAGACTGTGCCTGTTAAGACCCCCTCCCACAGGCCCAGCTCCAGTTCCCAAATGCTTTCTCTGGCAGAGGATCTCATTTCTTTAATCAGGGGATCCCAACCTCATCCAGACAGGGCCTCTCATCCACCTCCAGAGAAGAGACCTAGAGCAGAGCCCCCTGAGCCAGTGTCCACAGATGATTCTTCTGATGATTCAGACAATACAGACCCTCCAGAGGCTCCTTATTCCCCTTACGAAGACTCTGATGCTGAAGAGTCCATCCCTTCTGCCTCTCCACCTGAGGAATTTTCCTTTGGGGAAACCTTACATGCTATGAGGGAACAATTTCAGTGGCAGGGCCAAGATTTCTCAGACTCCAGGAAAAGGCTTAGAACCTTTCTGCATTTACCACAACATAGGCCTTTAGCTATACCTCCAGTTCTTTCTGTTGTAGATGATGCATTTAATGATGCTATACAAGGCTCCTTTTGCAGATCCCGAGACTATCTCCCAGGGGTCTAAGGCTGTAGCATCTACCTCTGCTAAAAATCCCCTCCCCTCTGAAAGGGAATCTAGGTCCTTAGAGAGATGGGGTAAAAAAGTTTACACCTCTGCTACTGTCAGCTAGGGCCTTGAACTGTCAATTTCATATGATCCAATATCAAGAGTTTATGCTAGATCAGTTAACTAAGAAACTGTCCTCTGATGAACCTTTAGATAAGAAATATGTTCAGGAAATGGTACATAACATTCAACAAGTTAGTAACCATTCTTTAAAATGCGGCTATGATGCACTGGAGGCTTCCTTTAGATCAGCCATGACTGGCACAGTTATCAGAAGGCATGCATGATTGAAAGAGCAATGCCTTGCCGGACCATGTCAAATCAAAACTATTGGATGCTCCCATGGACAAGGTCAATTTATTTGGTTCTCCTGCACAGCAGGTACTGAAGAAAATGGAAGAGAAGGCAAAATCTGTACAAACAGTGAAAGACTTCTTACAGGTCCAACCTCCAAGGTTTAGCAGGAATTGGCCCTCCAAAAATTGGTCCTTTCCAGACTCCTCTAAAGCACAGAGAGGCAGGAATAGGCGTTCAAGAGGCAGAAACCAATCCAGGGGTGCCTACAGGGGACGCCAGTGGCAGGGCAACAACCAGCGAGGCACAGACACAGCCACCCCCACTGCAACAGGACAATCACAGTGACTTGGCTCTGGCACCGCCTACCAGGGAACAACTAGAAGCACCCTTAGGCGGAAAGCTAGCCTTATTTTCAAAGAACTGGCATTACATCACAAGGGACAAGTGGATTTTGCAAACTATAGACCAAGGTTACAGGTTTCATTTCCATACTCTACCAGGAAAAAGAGGAATGCCAAACCTACCACCAAATCAAAAGGCAGAAGCTCTAAATCAAATAGCTCAATTAGTGAGGATGAGAGCTGTGGAAAAGGTACCATCTATGGAACAAGGAAACGGATTTTACTCCAGACTCTTCCTGGTACCAAGAAAAGAGAAAAAATGGAGGCCTATTCTCGACCTGTCCACTTTAAACTCATTTCTCATTGTTCCAAAATTCAAAATGCTGACTCTACAGCAGCTTCTTCCCATGCTGGGCAAGGAGTCTTGGCTAGTGACTCTAGATCTCAAGGAGGCATACCTGCACGTCCCCATACGACCAAATTGCAGAAGATACCTCAGATTTCTTGCAGGATCAGAGCATTATCAATTCTCAGCATTGCCCTTTGGCTTATCTACTGCGCCCAGAGTGTTCACGAAATGCCTGGCATCAGTAATTACTCATTGCAGACTTCAGGGAATCCAGATTTATCCCTACCTGGACGACTGCCTGATACAAGCGGACAACAAAAACAAGCTAACAGAAGACTTAGAAAGAGTCATTTACTTGCTACAAGCCCTGGGATATACAGTCAGTATAAAAAAGTCAAGGCTGATACCATCCCAAAGAATAACTTTTTGGGTGCAGAGCTGGACACATCAAAGCAGATGGCATTCCTAACTGTAGAAAAGCAAGAACAACTTCCTCTCTACTTCTTGGCATTAACAAAGCAGAACCATCTAACAGCAAGAAAAGTACTGCAAGCCCTGGGCTTCATGGCATCCTGCATAATACTGGTCTCTCATGCCAGACTGCATATGAGAAAGCTACAGTGGTACCTGAAAAATTTATGGTCTCAACACAAACACAGCCTGGAAACCAAAATTCCACTAATCCCATGCCTGAAGCAAGAGTTCATATGGTGGGCTCAGGCCTGTCAATCAAACACAGGACTGCCCTTCTACAGCATTCAACCAAGTCAAACCATCACAACGGACGCCTCAGACCTCGGTTGGGGGGCCCACATGCTGGACAAGTGCATACAAGGCTTATGGACTCAAGACCAGCTGCACCTGCACATAAATCTAAAGGAAATGCTGGCAGTAAAATTGGCAATCCAGACATTCAGACCATTTCTCCGAGAAGGGCAGTTGATAAGGACAGACAACACCACAGTTATGTGGTACATCAACAAACAGGGAGGCACACATTGATACCCCCTATGCCGGATGGCACTGGACCTATGGGATGTGGCTCTGAGCTACAACATTCAGTTACAAGCAATTTTTGTACCAGGAAAACAAAACATTCTAGCAGATATATTAAGCAGAACTACCACGGATGCCCACGAATGGATGCTACATCCGGACATATTCAAAGCCATCACAAGAAAATGGGGACTCTCAGAAATAGACTTATTTGCATCCCCACGCAATCACCAGCTAAAGAAATTCTGCACAAGGACGTACCACCCACTTGCTTGGAAGGTGGACTCCCTATCCTTCATTTGGAAAAACCTGACAGCATATGCATTCCCACCACTTCCTTTGATGCACAAGGTGCTATTGAAGATCAAAGAGGACCGTCCAAGGATCATTCTGATAGCTCCAGACTGGCCAAGACAACATTGGTACCCATTACTGAGGAGCATGTCTTGGGAACAAATATGGACACTACCCCTGGTTCCACTGCTGTTAACACAGAACAATTACAACATCCTGCATCCAAACCTGAAAACTCTGCAGCTGACTGCCTGGAACATTACATAAGATCAATTAACCCAAATTTATCCCAAAGGGTTAAAGACATTATCCTTGAGGCTCGCAGACCCTCTACAAGGAAAAATTATGCAGCAAAATGGAAAAGATATCTCATTTGGAGTACTGCAAAGGGAGAAGATGTGTCACGGGTAAACATAGCCAGCATCCTGGAATACTTGGCAGAGCTCTTCCACTCAGGCCTGTCCTATTCCTCCATCAAGATACATGCATCAGCCATTTCAGCAGAATACAGCCTGGATCCTCCTGTCTTCTCACATCCTCTGCTCAGGCAGTTTCTGAGAGGAATCAAAAATGTAAAGCCTCCTAGGAAACCACCATTGCCAGCATGGGACTTGAACTTTGTGCTAGAAAAATTGACACTTCCCCCTTTCGAACCAGCAGCAACAGCAGAATTACAATACTTATGGAAGACTGCTTTCCTGCTGGCAATCACTTCAGCAAGAAGGGTTTCTGAACTACAGGCATTAATGGCAGTGCAACCCTTCCTGATCTTCCATCAAGATAAAGTGTCCATGAGAACAAATCCGACATTTATGCCTAAGGTGGTATCCAGAGTGTCTTTAAATCAGGCTATCCACCTACCTACATTCTTCCCAAACCCACAGAACAGGGGAGAAAGACTGTTGCATACCTTGGATGTACATAGACAGTTACGCTACTACCTGGACAGGACCAAGGGCAATAGAAAAACTGACCAGCTACTGGTAGCATATGCAACAGGAAGGGAAGGAAAAGCAATTTCAAAACAAACAATCTCCAAGTGGATAGGAAATTGCATTAGATTTTGTTACTCCTACCATGGAAAGAAAACTCCAGAGAACATCAGGCCTCACTCTACAAGGGCTACAGCCACCACCACAGCTTTCTTACGAGGAGTGGCCACCAAGGACATTATAGAGGCTGCAACTTGGACCTCCGTGCATACATTTGCCAAGCATTATAATTTACCTTTATATTCTAGATCCCGAGCAGGTTTTGCCACTGCTGTTTTGCAAGGGATCCTAACTACACCATAATCTATCTCTTTTTCCTCCTCCCCTAGTTTGGCTATGGTATTCTACCCATTTGTAAGGACTGCAGATGCATCCTTGAAGGACATAGTACAGTTTTGTACCTACCATAAATGTAGATGTCCGATAGGAATGCATCTGCAGTCAGGATTACCCACCCGCCTTCCCCTCTGTGGTACTCCTAGGGTATTTGCCCATCTTATAGCTAGCTGGGGGGGGATCTTTCATGGTGTATTTGTTTGTATATATGTACATACATGCTTATTTTTTGTGTTTGCTCTCTACTATTTGGAAACATTGGCATTTATCCAAATTTAGCCTTCCAAGAGGGCACCTGGCATCTGGGGCAAGAAACACTGAGGAAAATGGCGTCGGCTGGCGCCTTTATACCCGAAGAACTGCAGCTATGACGTCGGGTGAAGTGCGACACCAGCCGTAGCCAGACCCAGACTTTGGAATCCGGCCGACCGAAGGGCTGCCTGACGACAGGACAACCCATTTGTAAGGACTGCAGATACATTCCTATCGGACATCTACATTTATGGTAGGTACAAAACTGTACTTTATGGTGAGTATAAAACTTTTTTTCCTCCTCGATGTCACCTCTGAGCAAGTCTCAGAGCCCCTTTTCAGAGGATAAAAATCTTCGTTCTCACTGTGTCACTGGCATTTTGGGTTATCTGCCAAGGTAACCCAGTACTCGCGAGCTTTCTCTGTCTTCCTCTGACAGCTGATTGGCTGAGCATATCCTGAGAAGGAAGCCTTGACTGTCACAGAAGGTGAGTGTCCAGATTTTTCTGCCATCTAAAGAAGAAAGTCCTCTGACATGTCACAAGATCTGGCGCTGATTTTTATGCTTGGGTGAGCTCTATTTGGGACCCCCTTCCTTTCACTTTATTGCTTGGGTGAGCTCTATTTGGGACCCCCTTCCTTTCACTTTATTGCTTGGGTGAGCTCTATTTGGGACCCCCTTCCTTTCACTTTATTAGATTTATTCTCGTTCTATGTTTATTTAAAAACTTGTTTTAATATTTTTATTTCTGTCAGTGTCATACTAATTCCTGTCTGAATTTCTGCTTGTGGCATTGTTTATTTGGCTTCCATCTTTGAAAAATGCTTTTTCTGAGGAAACTCAGTATTTCTCAAAAAGTCAAGAGTATTACAAACTGCTACCCATGCTCACAAATATGTTGGATGTGACTTGTGAATTTTGCATATAAAATGTGTGTGTGTGTGTGTCTACTTCATTTGACCTAAAACTCATTTGACTGACACCCATCTGACCGACATCCAATTGACCTAAATTTCATTTGATTGACTCCCATTTCATTGACAGTTTAGACATGGACTTGTCAGTTTTCCTTCACCTGTGACTTGCTTGTGATGAAAAGAATTACTGTAACTTACAGTGCTGACTGTTAGAATTCTGATAGTCATGTAGAAAGTAGTGTTTCTGAATGTGGGTTCGTCTCTTTACATTTTTATGGGGAGTATCTAAAGTAATTTGGCAAATGTTTTGTGCGTTCCTAGCAGTAGTGGCAGTGTGTAGAGCAGCAGTCCCCAACCACCAGGCCATGGACTGGTAGCAGGCCATCAGGTAAGTGACGTGTGTGTGAGATCGTAAGACTGAGAACGATGTGTGAATATATGCAGGTATGAATGAGGGTGTGAATGAGTGTTTGTTTGATTGGGAGAGAGTAAGAGTGATGTGTGAGTGAATGCAGGTATAAATGAGGGGGTGACTGTGTGTGAGAGATCAGGAAAGAGTGATTTGTGAGTGAATGCAGGTATAAATGAGGTAGTGACTGTGTGTGAGAGATCAGGAAAGAGTGATATGTGAGTGAATGCAGGTATAAATGAGGGAGTGACTGTGTGAGAAATCGGGAAAGAGTGAGAGTGATGTGCGAGTAAATGCAGATATGAACGAGAGGAGTGACCCTGTGTGAGAGATCAGGAAAGAGTGAGAGTGATGTGCGAGTAAATGCAGGTATAAATGAGGGAGTGACTGTGTGTGAGAGATCAGGAAAGAGTGATGTGTGAGTGAATGCAGGTATAAATGAGGGGGTGACTGTGTGTGAGAGATCAGGAAAGAGTGATGTGTGAGTGAATGTGTGCATGAATGCAAGAGAAGACTGTGTGTGTCTGTGTGGTATGAACGAAAGGTACACAAACCTCATTGCTGCTGTTTCCACTCTTGTCTCTCCCTCTCTCTCTGACTCACACATACACACACCACACCTCTCAGTCTCTTAGTAGTGAAAAAAATCTGGACAAAGCCCAACAGAATGGGGGAACAACTAGGGCCAGATTTTAAATATTGCTCTTATAACCATATAAAGTTGCTAGAATTACAGGATTTGTCTTATCATGCATTTTTCTGAAGGATATGAGGTCGGAAATACAAATGTATATAATTATTTAGTGACTACAGTCCTCGGATCATCCCAGTGATTTGCCAGAAAATCACAAAAGTTATGAGGAACCGACCAAAACTCAGAGGGAAAAATCTGGACATTCTGTGAAAATCTGTACAGTTGAGCGGTATGCTGGACAGAGCCAAATAACAGGGACAGAAAGTCAATAATGTTGCCATTAGGTTTACGTACCGATTTGCCATACTAGATCAATGTTATGCTGTTAAGCAGATTGTACACTTTTTTTTTTGGTAATTATTGCCAACTGTCTTTTATAGGTTCATAGGTAGGTACTAGGCTATTTGGCCCTAGGGGCCTATATAAGCCTAGCCCAATGGGTATCCTGGCTTTTGCACCCAAGAAAATTATTTTCATGTGCCCCTGTCAAGCAGAGCCACAGAAGTGATCCCCGGGGTGAATTTCTTATCTCCCATCCAATCATCAAGATTTTTCTTGAAGAATGCTAATGAGGGTGTTGGGTTGTTTTATTGTACTTTGGAGCTTTTTTCCTTGGGTCTGGCCTCCTTGTTAAACAAATGTCTAATAAATAAATAAATATCTACTTTATTATGCATGCCATGAGATGGCCGGTCTGTGGAAAATGGTGTTATATTGGTACTGGTCCTTGGTGCAAAAAAGGTTGGAGACCACTGGTGTAGAGTACTGTAAGGCAAGTTAAAGGTATATGCCCTTGTTTCCACTGTAGTGCGATCATGGAGTTAGTATATATAATTATGGGGGGTTGGGGGACACAGCCCCCCAATCTAGTGTGGTTGTACATTGTCCTGTTTCTGTTAACAGCGTAAGTAAGTAGCATCGGTTAAATGGGTGTCAGTCAAATGAGTTTTCGGTCAAGTAAAGTAGACCTGTGTGTGTGTGTGTGTATATATATGTGTATATATGTATATGTGTATGTCTGTGTGTGTGTGTGTGTGTGTGTGTGTGTGTGTGTGTGTGTATATATATATATATATATATATATATATATATCTGAAATAGTTAACTTCATTTATCTGCATCCTTGCAACCTGTAGGTATTCGGATCCATATCGGATACGAGCCAGCAACATTTTATCAAGCATCTACTCCAAGCTCCTCCCCTTACCCATAATCCCACACCTTTCTTACTTTCCCTAATATCTCGTTTGCCGCTTCATGCGTACACATCGTGGTCTCTATAGGTCCAAGATGGGTAGTGTAAGTGGAACTTTTGATTCTTTAGTGTGTGAGAGTAGTTGTTTGTGAGCCCTTCCTCCCCTTCGTCTTGTCGGTTTGTTAAACAGTAGTTAGAAAGTCTGTTTCTTTCTTGAATAGAGTAGGCCTAGCCAACCCCTGAGTGTGCGTGCGTCTAGTTAGCATTTTGGCTCTGTGGAGTGTATTATGGCTGACCAGCCTAAACCAATGTTAAAGAAATGCACAGTGTGTGGCCACAAGCTATCACCGGCTGATGGCCACACTCTGTGTGTTATTTGCCTTGGCGTTCCCCATCTTAGTTTGCCATGTGCTGTGTGTGCAGGGTTCAATCCCAGAGCCCTTAAAGAAAGGAAAGCGAAACTGCTAGCCAAGGGCCTGCTACCAGTTTCTGCCTTAGAGACGACGGCCTCTACATCGGCTCCTGTAGCCGACCAACAGCCCCCCCCCCCCCCAGGCTGGAACTCAACCTCCCTCTAAGCCTGATGAGGCGGGGACAAAAGCTGCAGATAAGGAAAAAAAAGAGAGGGAGAAAAGGGTAGAGAGGCACCGGAAGCGATGATCTGAGTGGGAGCTTATTCCCAGTCCACCTGTGAAAGTTGTTAGGACCACTTCTCCTAGGCTCTATTCCCCGAGGTTCTCCCTGGAGCCGACAGAGCCCTTGGATCGGAGGCCTTCTTCGAGGTCATCTCATAGGGCCAGATACGAGTTGGTCGCCTCCTCGCGGTCGATTCGGAGTCTATCGGAGCTTGACGTGGACAGGATGATGCGTAGATTCATTCGGACCTAAATCCAAATGGGAGTCTTGCTAGGCCACTCTCCGGCCGGAGAGGGGACCTCTATGCCCTTCTTCCATCCTATCTCTCCTTCCCCGATCCGACTGTTGGTCTTGGGTTTTATGGATCTGAGGATCCTTGGAGCTGGGGGTTCGGCGCCTACGGTTCGTCCAACCTCGACGCCGGCCATTACCTTGAGTTCCTCGGATCAGACTTGTTTGGATCCGTGCTACTCTCGGGGCTGAGAACAGGGAGCCGGATCCGAGGGAATGGAGATGTCTTCAGCTCTGACTTTGTTGGATCCGAGCCATTCCTTCGGACCCCTGGCTACCTTGACCTCGGCCCCAATCCTCACGATGGAGCCGGGGAGAACTTCTTCTTTGGTTGCCAAGGAGGTGTGCTCTCCTTCGACGTGGTGGCGAGGGTTCTCTCCCAGGGATTGAGACCCCAGCCCATTGCCTTGGACTCCGCCCAGACTGCCTTGGATTTGGTCACGACTCCCATCAGCCTGTCCCAGGGACGGCCCTTGCCAGAGGACCCCCAGGTGGATCCCATTGTGGAACTCCTCATGACTTATGAGCCCTCTTCAGGGAGTTCCACTGAGGTGGCCCCACGTAAGCATTCATGTAAGAGGAGGCACATGGACTCCCCTGAGTCTCTCACAGAAGATACTGACTAGGATGAAGTTGAGGGTTGCCCCAGGTCACCTCCCAAGGATGGCTCCTTTGGAGACATCATGGAAATCCTCCGCCAGAGGGGAGGTTGGTTATCCCCAAAACCCTCAATGGGCAAATCAGTATTCTTGGAGGCCTTTGGCATGGGCCGATCTACATCCTGGGTGTCCCGTCCTGCAGATCCATTAGTGGATCTTATCACCACGCGGGCATGGAAGGAGCCTGACACCATAGAGCCAATAACCAAATGCCCAGACAGGATTCTTTGTCCTCCCACAGACAGGCTTGGTACAAGGGATCCCCTGTGGATGCTATGGTGGTGGCGGCTGCCACCAAGAGAGAACTGGCTCAGGAAAGTTCTTCGGTCCACCCTCCTGACAAAGAGTCTAGGCTGTGGACCACTTTGGGAAGTGAGTTTTTTCTTCAACGTTTTCCATACGAGCACCAAATTATTTGTCACACGTCATTCGTTTCCAGCGAGACCCGGTCACGGAATTTGCTGTGTCATCCCCAGAGTCCTTGTTGCCAGAGGACAAGCATCTGTTCTCGGGGAAAATGTCGACTCTGAAATCCGTTTCTAACATGTCCATGCATTGTCTTTCCCATGCCACGGAAGGAGTGGCTAGGGCGACTGGGACTGGCATAGTTGAGGCAGCACGCCTGGCTCAGACTCTGTCATTTCACGGATCTCTTCAAGGCATCTTTCATGAATGCTCCCTTTGACGGTTCCTCCCTTTTTGGGGAGACAGTTCGTGACACTTTCGTCCAGAGCGAGAAGGACGGGAAAAACTCTGTCTGCCGTCGGAGTCAGCTTCTCTAGCCCTCAAAGATCCTTTTTCTAGGAATCAGAGAGGGCAGAAGATGTGGTTCAGAAAATCTCAGTTTTCCCGCGACACTCAGGGTAACTCATCTCCTAGAGGCAGAGGGGGTCCGAGGAACTTTGGGTCGAGGGAGACCTTCTCGGACCGACCTGCGCAACAAACCTGAGGGGTTGCCTGACTGTCCTACTCTGGAGACAGTCGGGGAAGATTGTCATTGCACCTAATGGCTTGGGAATCCATCACGACGGACCATTGGGTGCTCCAAATAATATCCAGAGGATACTCCATCCCATTCATCACCCCACCTATACAATCAAAGCGCTCAAAGGGAGGCCGCAGTGCACGAGATTTCAAGGCTGCTTTACAATTGGGCCATCGAATCGGTCCCCTCAGATCAGTCCGGATTAGGCGTTTACTCCAGGTTTTTTTTAGTGCCAAAAAAGATGGGGGACAACAGATCCATATTGTCTACCCTGAACCTGTCGGTAGCTAAGCAGAAATTCTGGATGGTCACCTTACAGTCCATCCTATCTCCTCTCCGAGGATGTGACTGGATGTGCTCGATAGACCTCCAGGACGCTTACTACCATATCAAGATTTGCAGGAGCTCCAGGAGATATCTTCGCTTCCGGCTGGGAGCCAATCATTTCTAGTTCAGAGCCGTACCCTTTGGTCTCACCACAGCCCCCAGGGTGTTTACCAAGGTTATGGCAGTAGTAGCGGCTCACGTGAGGCTTCAGGGAATTCAGGTGTTCCTTAGCTAGACAATTGGCTCCTCGCTGCTACCACCAAGCGTCTACTTTGCATGGCCAAGAGACTACATGCATCTTGCAGTCAATCTAGGGATCACCGTCAACATCTCCCAAGTCCTGCCTAAATCCGACACAGACCTTGGAATTCATAGGGGCACGGTTGGACACTCTACTAATAAAAGTTTTTCTCACTCAGGACAAGATCCAGAATCTATGGGCCCATGCGTCAGTGATCCTAAGCCCCAGGACACCGATGGCGAGCGACATTCTCCACGTCCTAGGCTCCATGGCAGCAGCAATTTCAATTCTACCATGTGCGCGCCTTCACATGAGGGTGCTTCAGTGGACCTTGGCAGTTCAGTAGTCTTGGTTAGACCTCCCCATGGACTACCCTATACAGGTCAGCAAAGCCTGCAAGACTTCTCTTCTTTGGTGGCTCCAATCACTTGAAATCTTGGCAGGTCGCCCATTATTAACATCCCCAGCCCAAGCCACAGTGACCATGGATGTCTCCCAGTTCGGGTGGGGGGGGCACTTTTTGGGAAGGACAGTCCCAAGGCACGTGGTTCCAAACCGAGACCAGATTGCATATCAATGTTCTGGAGATGAGGGCAGTGGTTTTAGCGTTGCAAGCCTTTCACACTGTGCTCCCCCTGGGAACGACTGCAGTTCAGACAACGTGTCCGTTGTCTGGTACATCAACAAACAAGGAGGGACCAGATCTTACCCTCTCATATGCGAGGCCATGAGTGTGAGTGGGCGATTTCCACCAGTCGGTTTCTGATCGCAGTGCGCATCCCGGGGCACTCCAACATTTTAGCAGACAGATTGAGTCGAGCTATTCTAATGCTATACGATTGGTCTCTGAAACAGTCAATATCGGAGATCTTCCTAGCATGGGGTCACCCTTGCTGTGATCTCTTCGCATCTCCGTCCAACGTGAAGTGCAGCGAGTTCTGCACTCTGATACCCTCCCCAGGGGACTCCCCCAGAGACGCTGTAGTCCATGCTTTGACCTCCTGGGTTACTGTATGCCTATCCCCCGCTACCTCTAATTCCGAAGTTTCTTCAGAAAGCATAATGACTGGGGTGCAAAGTGATCCTCATTTCCCCGTTCTGGCTGCGTCAAGTATGGTTCCTCTTGCTCTGGTCTCATGCTCTAACTCCTCCATGGATTCTAGATCCCTGCCCGGATCTCATATCCCATCCCTCGGGCATCAGTCCGCCTGACCTGGACAGCCTCAAGCTGACTGCTTGGTTGCTCCAGTTCCCCTGATAGCTAGGACTCCCGGTTTATGATTTTTGGTAAAGTGTATTCTGGTGGCATCCTCAAAGCTTCCACTAGGAAGGTTTACCACAGCAAATGGAAACGCTTCTCTGTTTAGGCTTCTCAGAGAAACGTAGATCCATTTACTGCCCCAGTTCCTGCAGTCTTGGAGTTTGTCATATATTGTTTAACATGGGGCTAGTTCTTCTACAGTGAAAGTACAACTGGCAGCCATGTCTAATTTTCATATTGGCGAAAATTTGAATGCTCTGTCCTCCTTAAGATTGTGCAAGGCCTTTCTAAAAGGTACTTTTCTCTTGCGTCCCCTGGTTAAGAATTCCGTCCCCCCTTAGGACTTTACTCTAGTTCTACAGGCATTGGTGGCACCCCCTTTTGAACCAGCAGTGTCAGTAGACTTAAAATTTTTGTCCTGGAAGACGGCCTTTTTAGTGGCCATTACTTCGGCTAAAAGGGTTTCGGAGATACAAGCTTCGTCTGCTGTGCCCCCTACTTGATTTTTCATAGACAGGGTTTCGCTTCGCACGAACCCTTCTTTCTTACTGAAAGTGGCTTCTGAATCTAACATTAACCAGATGATTAATCTGCCTGTGTTCTTTCCAGATTTCCAGAACAAGCATGAATATAAGCTGCACTTGCTAGATGTTCATAGACAGCTTCATTTCTATCTACACAAGACTAAACAGTTTCAAACTCTTGACCCAACCCAATTTGGCTTTGTTAAAGGTAGATCATGCTTATTAAACCTGGTAGACTTTTTTGCGAATGTCACTAAAGACCTGGATGAAGACAAAACAGTACATACAGCCTATCTTGACTTAGTCCAGGCTTTTAACACAATCCTCCACTCAGGCATCTTTGAAAAACTCACCCAGCTGAGTTTACTTAACAGCTTAGGCATGGCTATAATTTGCCTCCTAGAAAACAAAGTGTAAAGACTTCTCATCTTCTTTTTGTCGATGGTTTAAAACTCTAGCTCATCAGGTGAGGAACTGAAAGCAAAGCTGCAGGTTGTTAAAACTGTTTCAGATATAAGAATGTCATGTGGTCTTGATAGATGTGCAAAAGCAACCTTTAAAGCAGGAAAATTGCAGCACCAAGAAAACATCAGTTTGGTACAAAAATGTGATATAAAAGAACTTGAGCAAGAGGGAGTGTATACATGTTTGGGAATTGATGAAGGGTCAACAATAAAACATGAACAAATGTGAATAAAACTTTGTAAGGAATACTTTAGAAGACTTAAATTCTGAAAACAACGTTGACATCTAGGAACAAAATCCAAGCTATAAACCAATTTGCTCTTCCTGTCCAAACTTAGATTTGGAGTGAGTGACTGGCCCCAAAACATGTTGGATGGATTAGATAGTAAAACAAGAAGGATGCGTCATGCTAACCAAATGATTTGTAAAAGTCATTGTCTACCAAGATTATATATTCCCCATTCCGAAGGAGGGATCTGCCTCCTTGAAATTGATTACATGTATAGATCTGCAGTTGTGAGACTCCACATATCTGCTGACTTCACAAGACCCAAATGTAGGAAAGTTTTGAAACTGGAGGAGAATAAATCTAAGATGACTTCTGTGCTTAATCTAGCAGAAGCATATTGGTGTCAACCAGGAGTGGAAATCAAACCAGAAGTAGATAAAAAAAATCAGGCAGCAACTGAATGTGCCAAAAAAAAGGAATATAAGGTGAAGGACCAGATGAGAAGGCAAGAAATGTGGAAAAAGCATAAATATAGTTGCAAGTACAGAAAACTTCTAGAAGAACCTCATGCTGATCAGGAGCGAATGCAAGAATGGTTAAGGAGAGGCATATTCAAACCAAGAGATCAAAGGTTACTATTGGCAGCCCAAGATAGTGGGCTACGTACATGCTAGTTTACAAAGTCCATTGAACATGTGAGAGAAACAGACAAATGTAGGTTTTGTAAAACCAAATTGGAAACAGTCACACACCTTGTTGCTGGTTGACATACTAATGGCAGAAGGACTGTAATACTGAAAGGCATAATAATGTGGTAAGACGGTTGCACTGGGGATTGTGCAAACATTATTGTATTGAAGTAGCTGAAAAACACTGGAAACATGAGCCACAAAGCATAATAGAAAGTGATGTTTATATCACATGGAATCACCCATTACCAACAGATGTTCTTCAGGTTTCATTGTTGCAGTCATCACATTTGGGTTATCCCTTCCAGGGTAGCCCTCGGTCAGCCCAAATACCAGAGACTTAGTATTCCTGTGTCAGTTGCTGTCGCTTGAGGGCTGATGTAGGGTCGTCAATGATATAAAGTAAGACATCCAACACCATTATGCCAGTCTTTCTTGCTGTGGAGCCCAAAGCAGAAGCAGTTTGCACGAGTGCCGGTCACCTGCTACTTGAGTTTTCATCTCCAAATTGAAGTTGAAGTCTTCTAAAGCTAAGTACCCCTTGGGGATCCTTTTTTCTTGCACTAACCGATGTCAGAAAAAGTTAATTGTCTCACCTGTGGAAAGCAAATACCACACCAAGACTTAAATTCTTACTGCGTCACTTCTTTAGGCCCAGACCACGACGTCCCCGTTGTTGCTTCTGTGCTTTGTTCAAGGCCAGAACTATCCATCGTCAGGTCCTTACTGTAGCTAGATATTTTCATTTACAGTTCTTGAACTCTGATGTGGCTTCAGTAAGCCATCCGACAACAGGTATTCCAAAACAAACGTAAAGATAAAGACAGACTGCACAGGTCCATACCTTCCGATGACTCTTCCATGAAGCTAGTTGTCAGTCCCTCCGGTACTCAGTGAGGTGTTTTCGTATCCCGTGATGCCCACTTCAGTTGATTCGCAGGCTGCTACCGAGACCCTTTCGGAGTCTGGTATACCGGAAAACTCTTCTTTGACTAAGGATCCTGCGGTCGTCTCTACCTTGGATGGTTCTGGAGCCGCTGAGCAGGCATCGGTTTCTGAGGAAGTCCTTCACACTACCGAATCTCAACACAAACCAACGTCTTCTTTCATGACTACCGTTCTTTCAAAAACGACCGAGTTCCTTAGGGCCAGGGTTCAAACCACACCCAAGAAACCAACGACCCACTATCAGGCGCTTGCTACCTTGCCTCAGTCTCAAATGCTTAAAATGGCAGAAGGCCTTATCATGCTGATCAGGGGAAGCCATGCTACCCCCTCAGAAAGGAAAAAAGATCTGTCCCCTGTAGTTTTGTCTGAACAAGAGTCAGATGAATCTGATGCATCTGACTATGAAGACCTGCAGCCCCCTCTCCACTTATGAGGATTCTTATGCAGAGGACACCATTCCTTCAGCCTCCCCCCCCCCCCCCCCAGAGGATTCTTCCTTTGGGGAAACCCTGCATACTTTAAGGTAACATTTCCAATGGGAGAGTCAGGACTACCCTCAGTCAAAAAATACTCTGGGAATTCCTAGATCTTCCACAACACAGACCCTTGGCCCATCCCCCCAGTCCTAGATGTTGTGGAGGATATTTTCCTTGAATCCAGCTAGACTCCTTCCGCCCTACCTCTTGCTCCTAGAAAATCAGACCGGTACTATAGAGTCCCTGACTCACAGAAATATCTTTTTAAAAAATCCAACAGCTGACCCTGAGGTCATTTCCCAAGGGCCAAAAGGGATTAAAGCAACATCTGCTAAGAATCCCACCCCCTCAGACAGGGATTCCCGAGCTTTGGACAGATGGGGTAAAAAAGTGTATACCTCAGCAACTCTTGCTATCAGGGCACTAAATTGTCAGTTCCATATCTTGAAATTTCAGCAACATACCCTGGAACTCCTCAAACTTAAAAATGTGTTCCTTTCCTGCTTGGGCAGAATCTAAAGATTTACAAGACTTAATGCATTCTGCAAGTCAATTAAACACACTTTGCACTGTGGTTGTGACTCCCTAGAAGCTTCTTGCAGGGCAGCAGTCACTGGATCTGTCATTAGAAGGCATGCATGGCTTAAGGAACAGCCCCTGCCAGACCATTTCAAATCTAAATTGTTGGATGCCCCCTTGCACAAAGATAACTTATTTGGCACTAAGGCAGAAGAAGTCTTTAAAAAGATGGAAGAAAAAAGCAAAATCTATACAAACCGTTAAGGATTTCCTACAGGTTCAGCAGGCATTGCCCCTCCAAGGACTGGTCCTTTCCTGCTCCGAGTAAACCGGCCCAGCCTAGGCTCCGTGGAAACAGACCTCCCAGGTAGCAGCCCCAGGGAATGCAGAGATCTAAGCATTGGACTGCCTCCACTTCAAAACCAGGGAGTTTTAAGCCACCCCCTTATGGTAAGAACTCACAATGACTCACCCCTCCACCCACCTTCACTTACCCCTAGAAGGAAAACTCTTTCACTCAAGCACCTGGGCCACCATTACCAAGAACCAGTGGGATGTTCTTCGTGTTTCACTGTTGCAGTCATCACATTTGTGATGTTCTTGGTGTTTCACTGTTGCAGTTGTCACATTTGGGATGTTCTTCATGTTTCACTGTTGCAGTCGTCACATTTGGGATGTTCTTCGTGTTTCACTGCTGCAGTCGTCTCATTTGGGATGTTCTTTGTGTTTCACTGTTGCAGTCGTCACATTTGGGATGTTCTTCGTGTTTCACTGCTGCAGTCGTCACATTTGGGTTATCTGCTCAGTCGGCCTAATTATCAAAGTCTTGGGCCCTGCATCGGATGCTCTCTCCTCTTCCATGACGTCAGGTAGTCAGGGGTATAAAGCATGCATCCAACCCCATTACATCAGTCTTTCTTGACATGCGATAGCAGAAGCAGTTTGCAAGTGCCAGTCATCCAACTCCTGAAATTTTTGTTTTCGAGTTTCAGAACCAAAGTCTTCAACTAAGCTAAGTACCCCATTGGGGAACCTTTTTCTTGCTCTAAACCAATGTCAGTAAAAGTTAACAATTGTATTTCTTGTGGTTCATTCGTACTGCATTCCTTGCTTGGGCCCAGTCCACGGCGTACCTCACTGTCGGTTTTGTGCCTTATTCAAACCTCGAACTATTCATCTGTTTATTTACACTTCTAAATATTTTGGTACTCAGTTCAATTATCCGGAAATGGCTTCTGTAAGCCACCTGACTACCGACATTCTGAAAAATATAAAGACAGAGACAGACCGCATGGGTCCAAAGATGCCGACGACGCTTCTACTAAGCTAGTCGCCAGTTCGCTGGTACTCAGGTGCTTTAGCAGCCCCTGATACTCGCTACTTCAGATTCACACGCCTCTACTGAGACCTATTCGGAGTCCGGTATGCCACGAGATGCTCCTTCGACTGTGGAACCTGAGGATGTCTGTACCTTAGATGGGTCCATAGCAGCTATACAGGCATCGGCTTCAGAGGGTGTATTCAGGCCTACTGATTTGTGTATTAAACCAACGCCATCTTCTTCAAGGCCTAAAACTCGATCCATGCCTAGAAAACAGACACCCAGACTGCACGGTCAGGCCCCTATGCCTAAAAAAACAAATGATAAGAATGTCTGAAGACTTTATTACTCTAATCAGGGGAATCCACCCTTCCTCCTCTAAGAGACCTAGGACTGATTTTCCTTCTGATTCTTCTGATCAGGACATTTCTGTTTCCTCTGATGACAAGGTTTTACCCTTATCTATCTATGAGGATTCTGATGCAGAGGACTCTATTCCCTCTGCTTCCCCGCCAGAGAATTTCTCTTGTGGTGAAACCTTGCATACTTTTGCATTTTTTGCTGGGAGAGCCAGGATTACTCTAACTCCAGAAAGAGGCTTAGGGATTTCTTACTGCTGCCCCAACACAGCCTTTGGTCATCCCTCCTGTACTGGACATTGTTGATGATGCCTTCTCGAAATCCAGCCTGGCCCCCGACTTTTTACTTCCTGCTCCCAGAAAGCCTGATAGATATTACAGGGTTCCTGAGATTCAAGTTCCTGTTTAAAAATCCTACTCCGGATCCTGAGACCATTTCACAGGGACCCAAGGGCATTAAGTCTACTACTGCCAAAAATCCTACCCCCCTCTGATAGAGATTCCAGGGCGCTGGATAGATGGGGTAAGAAGGTATACACTTCTGCAACCTTGGCCATTAGAGCCTTAAACTGCCAGTTTCATATGTTAAAGTATCAGCAGCATATTATTGGATTGCTTAAACAGAAAATTATGTTGATTCCTGACTGTGCTGAAAATGAAGATTTACAGGATTTAATGCATTCTGCTGGACAAGTTGGAAAACGTACTTTGCAATGTGGTTTTGATTCATTAGAGGCATCTTGCAGGGCTGCTGTCACTGGGACTGTACTTAGAAGGCATGCTTAGCTTAAGGAGCAATCTTTGCCAGGTCATGTTAAAGCTAAATTGCTGGATGCTCCCTTAAACCAAGACCACCTGTTTGGCAACAAAGCAGAAGTAGTACTTAAAAAGATGGAGGAAAAAGCTAAATCTATGCAAACTGTTAAACATTTCCTGCAAGTACGGCCTCCCAGATTTAGTAGGCATTGGCCCTCTAAGAATTGGTCCTTTCCTGCCTCTTCCAGGCCTTCAGTCCAAATCCAGAACCAGCAGAACACCCAGGCTTCAGTCCCAAGGTACTCACAGGGCTAAGCAGTGGGGGACTCCCACTTCCAAAGCAGGGAGTAGTAAGACTCCCCCTATGGTAAACTGTCTCAATGACTTAACTTTAAACCTTCCAAGCCCTGCACAACTGACTGTTCCTTTAGAGGGTAAAGATTGCCCTACAGGCAAAAAATTCGGAATTCATTACCCAGGACAAATGAGTTTTAAATACAGTTTCCCAAGGATACAAATTCCACTTGCACACCTTACCAACCCCAAACGGTTGGCCAGATCTACCCCCAAATCGGTGGGCAGAGGCTCAAACGCAAGTTCTCTCTCTTTTAAGCATCAGGGCTATTCAACCTGTCCCAGAAGAAGAATGGGAGACAAGGCTTCAACTCAAGACTTTTTCTGCTACCCGGAAATGACCATTCCTGATGTCCTTTCATGGACCTGTCTATCCTAAACACACTTTTGGTAATCCTAAAATTCAAGATGCTAACTCTTCATCAGCTGCTTCCTATTCTAGGCAAAGATGCCTGGTTGGCAACACTGGATTTAAAGGAAGCATACCTGCACATCCCAATAAGGGAATCTTGCAGAAGATACTTACTCTTCAAATCAGGCTACATGCACTGTCAGTTCTATGCACTGCCCTTTGGCTTATCTACTGTACCCAGGGTATTCACAAAGTGCCTAGCTCAAGTCATTGCATTTTGCAGGCAAAGAACTATTCAAATATACCCATACCTGGACGATTGTCTTATTCAGGCAGAAAGCCAGGACATACTGTTAAATCATCTGGCATTTGTAAGGAAATTAACTTCTCTGGGGTACACCATAAACGAAAAGAAAACACATCTTGTACCCTGCTAACAAATTATATTCCTGGGAGCAAGCTTGAATACAACTTCCCAGATGGCCTACCTTACGCCAGAGAAACAAGTTCATTTGACATCCTACTTCAAACTACTGGCCACAAAGACCCAGCTGTCTGCAAGGAAAATACTACAAGCCCTGGGGTTCATGGCCTCCTGCATTCCACAAATTTTATATGCAAGACTGCTTATGAGGAAACTACAGTGGTATCTAAAAAGCCCATGGTTTCAACATTCTCAGGATCTAGAATCAAATATTCCCATCATACTTTGTCTACAGATAGAGTTCCTTTGTTGGGCAGAAGCCTACCACCAAAACAAGGGACTGTCATGCACTCTACCCCCTTCCGCCCAAACCCTAACAGAAGCATCTGACTGTGCATGGGGGACGCACATGGCAGGGAAGTGCATTCAGGGCAAATGGAACCCAAGTCAAATGCACCTGCATGTCAATCAAAAAGAAATGCTAGCTGTACAGAATTCTCTGACAGCCTTCAAGGACCACATTCTTCCAGGACAATTATTAGTAAAGATGGACAACACCACTGTTATATGGTACATAAACAAGCAGGGAGGAACCCACTCATATCCTCTCTGCAGACTAGCCATGGCTGTGTGGAACACAGCCTTGAGCTACCAAGTGCACCTACAGGCTCACTTCCTGCCAGGAAAGCTAAATACACTGGCAGACGACCTAAGCAGAAATCTCATGAACCCACACGAGTAGAAACTGGAACCAAAGATGTTCACCATGTTGAGAAACCTATCAGTTTGCGCCTTTCCCCCTCTGCCTCTCCTCTCCAAGGTACTACTAAAGAGCAAACAGGACAATCCAAGAACAATACTGATTTCACCAGACTAGCCACGCCAACACTGGTACCCCCTCTTGCGCAGTGTGTCACTGCTAGCACCATGGCACCTGGCTCAGACTCCTGCCCTGCTGTCACAGTAGGAGGGCCAGATTCTGCACCCACAGCTTCAAACCCTGAACCTGGCAGCCTGGCTAATTATCTGATCTCTGTTGCCATCCCACAGTAAGCAAGTGATGGATGTCATTCTGGAGGTAAGGAGGCCTAGTATAAGAAAATCCTATGCTGAAATATGGAAAAGATTCTCTTCCTGGAGTCAAATTCAGGGGATGGGTGCAGCAGCACCCAATTTACATCAGATTCTTCAATACTTAACTGAGATACTCCATGTGGGCCTTTCCTTTTTCTCCATCCAAATTCATGCCTCAGCCGTTTCAGCTCATTACAATACAGAACCACCCCTCTTCTCTCATCCACTGCTGAAGCAGTTCCTCAGAGGGGACAAAAATTTAAGGCCACCCAGGAGAGCCCTTACTCCAGCCTGGGACCTTAACTTTGTACTGGAAAAGCTCACTTTGCCTCCCTTTGAGCCAGCTGCAAATGCAGAGTTGAAATTCGTTTCTTGGAAAACAGCCTTCCTTCTAGCCATCACTTCAACAAGAAGGGTTTCGGAATTACAGGCTCTCATGGCAGTGGAGCCTTTCATCATCTTTCATGCAGACAGTGTCCCTCAGGACCAGTCCCTCCTCCATGCCCAAGGTGTTATCCAGCGTGGCCCTTAATCAGTCCATTCATTTGCCAGCCTTCTTTTCTAATCCACGGAACAAAGGGGAACGACTACTGCACTCCTTGGATGTCACAGACAACTTAGATTTTACTTGGACAGGGCTAAACTTCTCAGGAAATCTGAACAGCTGCTGGTTGCATTTGCTGCAGGGGCTGAGGGGAAGGCCATTTCAAAGCAAACCATTTTTAATTGGATAGGCCACTGGATTAATTTTTGCTATAAGCACCATGGAAAACCTACCCCACAGGGGATAAGACCACATTCAACCAGGGCTACATCTACCTCTACAGCCTTTCTCAGAGGTGTCTCTACCAGAGACATACTAGAAGCTGCTACCTGGAGTTCTGTACATACCTTCACCAAGCATTACCACTTGCCAATTTTTTCTAAATCTAGAGCTGGCTTTGCCACTGCAGTCTTGCAGGGCCTTATAGCTGGTCTTAATACTGTCTAATTACCTCCTCCCATCCTTAGCTTTGGGAATCTACTAAAATGTGATGACTGCAACAGTGAAACACGAAGAACATAGTACAGTTGTGTACACTTACCATAAATGTAGATGTTCGAGTGTATTCACTGTTGCAGTCCTGGTTACCCTCCCTCCAGCCCCCCGACTTCTATTGACTATATCTCTATACTCTTGTTTGCTATGCTTAAAGCTTTTTGCAGGGTCCAAAGGGAGTTAAGGCCTCAACAGCAAAAAAATCCTACCCCCTCTGGGGAAAAAAAGTTTATACATCTGCAACCTTGGCAATCAGGGCATTAAACTGTCAATTCATATGCTTAAGTACCAACAACATGTTATAGGATTGCTGAAACAGAAAATGATGTTGATTTCTGAATGTGCAGAAAATAAAGAATTGCAGGAATTATTGCATTCAGCTGAACAAGTTGGAAAGCATACTTTGCAATGTGGTTTTGTTTAGTAACACCAAAGATTCTCCGCTATACAGGATTCCAATGTGGTTTTGATTCCTTAGAGGCCTCCTGCAGGGCCGCAGTTACTGGATCTCTGATTAGGAGGCATGCCTGGTTAAACGGACAAAATTTGCCTGATCATGTTAAAGCTAAATTGCTAGCTGCACCTTTACAGCATGATTCTCTGTTTGGTTTTAAGGCAGAAGAAGTTTTAAAGAAAATGGAAAACAAAGCTAAGTCCATGCAAAGTGTTAAAAACTTCTTACAAGTGCAGCCACCAAGATTCAGTAGACACTGGCCTACAAAAAATTGGTCCTTTCCTGTGTCAGACAGAGCTCAAAGGGGCAAATCCAGATGCCCTAAGGGTTCCAGATACCAGGCGCAAGATTCATACAGGTCAAAGCAATGGGGCACTTCCACCTCCGAATCTGGAGGAGATAAATCGCAAACCTACAGAAAGCAATCCCAATGACTTCCCTCTGCCTAGACCAAGCACTTATCTTTTGGCAGCACCCATAGAGGGAAAATTAGCACTTTTTGCTCAAAATTGACAGTTAAACCAGGAAAAGCGGGTACTAAACATCGTATCACAGGGATACAGATTTCATTTCCACACTCTGCCAATGGCAAATGGTTGACCAGATCTGCCAAAAAATCAGTGGGCAGAGGCACAGAAATAGGTTACGTCCCTCATGGATATGGAGGCCATTCAGACAGTACCAGAACAGGAAAAAGGACAAGGTTTTTACTCTACTGTTCTTGGTACCCAGAAAGGACAAGGCCTGGCGGCCAATACTGGATTTATTGATTTTGAACACATACCTGGACATTACAAAATTCAAAATGCTGACTTTGCAGCAGCTTCTGCCCATGCTGGGCAAGAATGCTTGGTTGGTGACTTTAGCCCTAAAAGAGGCATACCTGCATGTCCCAATAAGACAATCGTGCAGAAGATACCTCAGATTTAAGGCTAGCTTAATGCATTACCAATTCTCTGCACTGCCCTTTGGCTTATCTACTGTGTCCAGAGTCTTTACAAAGTGCCTGGCACCAGTAATTGCATTTTGCAGACAAAAAAGTATCCAAATATATCCTTACTTGGATGACTGTCTCATTCAAGCAGAGAATAAGGACACTCTCCTTCGACACCTGGCATTTGTGAAAAGGCTTGCAACATGTCTAGGGTACACAAATGAAAAGAAACCACAACTGGTACCCTCTCAAAAGATAACATTCCTGGGTGCAAGCGTGAATACAACTGCCCAGATGGCTTACCTCATGCCAGACAAGCAAAGGCAACTGACTGCTTACTTCAAACTGATGGCAACAAAAACCCAGTTGTCTGCAAGACAAATTCTGCAGGCTCAGGGCTTCATGGCATCCTGCATCCTACTGATTCCATATGCAAAACTGCATATGAGGAAACTTCAGTGGTACCGAAAAAGTTTATGGAGTCAACATTCTCACAGTCTGGAAGCAATGATTCCTCTCATTCCCTGCCTACAACAGGAGTTTCTATGGTGGGCAAAGGCATGTCACCAAAACATGGGATGGGCCTTCACTCTCCCCCCTGCCAGCCAAACCTTAACAGATGCATCGGATTATGCCTGGGGGGCCCACATGGCAGGAAGATGCATTCAGGGCATATGGACCCCAAAACAAATGCATCTACATATCAACCAGAAAGAGATGCTGGCTGTTCAAAATGCCCTAATAGCCTGCAAGGACTTACTTCATCCAGGATAACTACTGATAAAGACGGACAACACCACAGTCATGTGGTATATAAACAAGCAAGGGGGTCATACCCCCTTTGCAGATTAGCCATGGCACTGTGCGACACAGCTTTGACCAACCAAATACATCTTCAAGCTCAATTCCTGCCAGGAAAACAAAATACACTGGCAGGCGATTTAAGCAGAAACCTTATGGATCCTCACGAGTGGAAACTAAATCCACAAGTCTTCAGCATAACAGAAAAATGGGAGAGCCCAGACATAGATCTATTTGCCTCTCCTCTAAATTATCAATTGAAAAGATTCTGCACAAGGACTTATCACAGACAAGCATGCAAAGTGGACGCCCTATCCTTCAGTTGTAAAAACCTATCAGTTTACGCCTTTCCTCCTCTGCCTCTTCTCCCCAAGGTCCTCCTAAAAGTCAAGACAAGAGAAACCAAAGATGATACTAATTGCCCCAGACTGGCCCCACCAGTACTGGTACCCAATCCTAAGGAACTTGTCTCAATACCCAGCTTGGACCTTACCTCAAAGACCTCAACTACTGTCCCAGCAAAACAATCAGATCCTTCACAATCAACTACAGACACTGAACCTGGCAGCATGGCTGATCATGTAGTTATACAAACAACGCCTCTCAGTAAAGCTGTGATGGATGCCAAAAGGCCTAGTACTAGAAAATTTTATGCTGACAAATGGAAGAGATTCTGTGCTTGGAATCAAGCACAAGGAACTGATACAGCAGAACCAGATATTCCTCGGATATTACAATACTCAACTGAGATGCTTGACAAAGGCCTATCTTTCTCATCAATTAAAATCCATGCCTCTGCCATTTCGGCTCATTACAATACAGAGCCACCAATCTTTTGTCATCCTTTACTAAAGCAGTATCTTAGAGGAGCCAAAAATTTAAGGCCTCCTAGAAGATCACCATTACCTGCATGGGACCTCAATTATATGTTTGAAAAACTCACCCTGCATCCATTTGAACCAGCTGCTACCGCTGATATAAAGTTCTTATCATGGAAAACAGCTCTGCTACTAGCAATTACTTCAGCAAGAAGAGTTTCAGAGCTACAGGCCGTCATGGCTGTAGAGCCTTTTATCATATTTTATCCAGACAGGGTGTCTCTGAGGACAATCCTACTTTTATGCCTAAGGTGGTTTCCAGTGTGGCTCTTAACCAAACAATTCATCTGCCAACCTTTTATCCAAATCTGCAGAACAAGGGGGAGATGATTCTGCATTTCTTGGACGTACACAGACAGCTAAGATTTTACTTGAGCAGGACTAAAGCTCTAAGAAAAACTGAGCAATTACTAGTATCATATGCTGCAGGATCAGAAGGAAAGGCTATTACAAAGCAGGCAGTTTCAAAGTGGATAAGCCACTGCATCCATTTCTGCTACTTACACCATGGCAAACCTGTGCCCAAGGGCATTGGGTCTCATTCCACCAGAACTGCAGCTACTTCAGCAGCCTTTCTCAGAGTACCAACCAAAGGCATTCTACAGGCTGCTACTTGGAGTTCTTTTCACACCTTTACAAAGCATTATCATTTGCCTCTCTACTCCAAGTCCAGGGCAGGCTTTGCCACTGCAGTGCTGCAGGGCCTTATAGCCGCACCTAATGCTGTTTAGCTCCAGCCTCGCAACCATAGCTTTGGGATTCTACCCAAATGTGTAATGACTGCAACAGTGAAACACAAAGAACATAGTACAGTTGTGTACACTTACCATAAATGTAGATGTTAGAGTGTATTCACTGTTGCAGTCCAGGTTACCCTCCTGCCATCCACCTGTCAGTCTGGAGTTCATCTTTCCTTCTCTATCTTCTACAACCTATGTGGTGTATTTGCTTGTAGATGAAGGTAAGGTTTATATTGATGCATGTATATACATAATTATATATTTTTGCAACTTTTTTGGGGGCACCTGACATCGGGGGCAAGAAAAACTAAAGAAAATAGCATCGGCTGCATGTTTTATACCCCTGACGACCTGACGTCATGGAAGAGAAGACAGCAACCGACGCAGGACCCAAGACTTTGGAATTCAGGCCGACAGGGCAACCTGCCAGCAGATTACCCAAATGTAATGACTGCAACAGTGAATACACTCAAACATCTACATTTATGGTAAGTGTACACAACTGTACTTTGTGTACACTTACCGTAAATGTAGATGTTCAAGTGTATTCACTGTTGCAGTCCTGGTTACCCTCCCTCCAGCCCCTGACTTCTATTGACTATATCTCTACTCTTGTTTGCTATGCTTAAAGCTTTTTGGTGTATTTGCTTTTTTGTTGGAGGTGTAACCTTGTATATAATTGCTTCCCTTTATGGGGGCACCTGACATCTGGGGCAAGAAAAACTGATGTAATGGTGTCGGCTGCATGATTTATACCCCTGACTGCCTGACATCATGGAAGATGAGACTATCCGACACAGGACCCAAGACTTTGATTATCAGGCCGACTGAAGGCTACTGCAAGCAGATAACCCAAATGTGATGACTGCAGCAAGGAAATACACTCGAACATCTACATTTATGGTAAGTGTACACAACTGTACTTTCTGAACATTGTGTCTCAGGGTTACAAATTTTCTTTCCACACCTTTCCAACCCCAAAAGGGTTACCAGATTTACCACCAAATCAGTGGACAGAGGTTCGAAAGCAAATCCTTTCTCTGCTCTCTCTGAGGGCAGTAGAGGACATTCCTGCAGAACATGTAGGTTCATAGGTTGGTACTTGGCTATCTGCCCTAGGGCCTATACAAGCCTAGCCATAACAATTCCCTAGCTATTTCTTCCCACACTATTTACTTCCCTGGACCCCTGTCTACCTGTCTAGTAGGGCAAGTGACGTGATCCCTGGGGTGAATTTCCTTTCTCCCATCCAATCATCAAGGTTCCTTTTGAAGAGGACCAAAGAGGTGCTCTGCTTGACATGTATGGGCATTCTATTCCAGAGTCTGGGGAATCTCTGGGTCAGGAACCTGTCCCTCCAGCATGTTTTGTTTATTGTGATGACAAGATTTAGATCTCTGGAGCGTGTGGCTCTGAGGGATTGGGATTTCTTTAAGTGTAGCATGTCCCAACAGCTCTGGGTTTGACATGGCCTTGTATGTTAAGCAGAGATCACCTCTGAGTAGACGATATGCAACAGAGTATAGCTGGAGTTTTTTAAGGCTGTCAGCATAGGACATCTGTTTAGGCCTGTGATTCTTTTAGTGAGGTAGTTCTGCGGTCTTTGCAGTTGTTGCAGATGTCTTGATAGGTACATACCAAATGGGGCGTTCTATTCTATAATGGGTCTAATGAAGGATTGGTACAGTGGGACAATGACTTCCTTTTTTCTGGATGAAAAGCCCTTAGTGATGAGGTTTGCCACATAGAAGTATTTCCTGACTGTTGTGGCGATGTGGTTATTGAAGGTGAGACCACTGTCCACCTGTGCCCCCAAGTCTCTTATCACACTTTCAGTGTTTAGTGTACTGCCACCTATGTGGTAATTCACGGGTACATGTTTTTTCCCAAAGGGGATAACTATATAATGTTAAGTTGTCATTCTTGCCTTCATTCTTGCTGGATGGGTTCGGAGCCGATCCTCTGCTCCGACTCTGCCTATACTATAGCTCGAGAGCTATTTTTTACCGGCTTGAAGCAGCCCTATATCCCACAATACCATGCGCTAACTCCCCAGATCTCGTTTGCCGCTTTGCTGCGCGGTTGCCTTTTTTTGCCGGCTCAGGTCAGTAAAAGAAATTTCAGCAAATTCTTCTAAACTTGAGGTTAGTTTTTTTTCAGATTAGTTCCCCATTGATATTGTTTTACCTAAATTACCTATTAGTAATTTTTCCATTAAGCCCTACCCACCCCTTTAGTTAAATTTTCTAATCGGGCCTACAGGCTTTAGTTTTTGTTACTCTCCCCCATTATTGTGTGTGTGAGTTGTTGTTTTAGTCAGCCCCTTAACTCCCCCTTGGTGTGAAAGTCGAGTGAGTGGGTGTGCTGACTGTGTTACTATCTTTACGGTAACAATGTCTAAAGAAGCTAAGGTCTCGGGATTCAAGAAGTGTGACTCGTGCTGTCAGAAGATGTCTCTGACAGAAGGTCACACTTCTTGCATCTACTGCTTGGGACCTTTGCACCTGCAATGACTCTTGTTCCGTCTGCCACGGATTTAGTTCGAGAGTCCTGCAGGAGCATCGTAATAAACTTATTTTGAGGGGCTTATTGAAGCCCGATGACTCCTCGTCCAAGTCTGGCTCGGGGAAGTCATCTAAGCCCGCCAAGCCCTCGGCTCCAGCTTCTGAGTCGAGGGCTGGCGAAACTGAGATTGCTCTGACTTTGGCTCCAGTCAGAGCCGATGTGAGCAAGATCGTACCCGCTCTGAAACTTGTATCAGAGCCGACAGCGTGCAAGCGCTCTAGATCCCCTTCATTAGAGTCTGTCCGATCGGCTCCAAGATCACCCCTTCTATCGGAGCAGAGTCATAGGACTCATTCCTCCAGGTCGTCTAGGCTTTCCGACCACGATATTGAGAGGGTGGTCAGTAGACTCATAAAATCTCAGGCACTGGCCCAAATACTCCAAAGCCCATCTCACCAGACTGTGGCTCCCTCGGTGCCGCCTTCGATTCCTCCTCCGACTCTCCAGTCGAGTTTGGAGCCGGAGTTTGTAGGAACCGTAACCTTGCCCACGTCGGAGCCAATACTTCCACCTTCGGCTCCGGCATCGTTGGCTCCGACTTCTTCATTGGTACCGTCCGTGGAGAAGTCCGGGCGCCAAGACTCCATTGTCGGCTCCGAGGGGGCGAGTGGCATCGGACCCTTGTCCGACCCCGCTCTCCCTCTTGGAGCGTCGGCTCTGGTTAGTTTGGCCCCGACATCATTCTCGGAGCCTTCTCTGTCAGTGCCGGGGGCGGTTCTGGTGTCTTCGGAGCCGGGACTGCCTTCGGTGCTTGATAGGGGGGCTTTCGAGGTGATGAGCATGCTGGATCCAGTGTCTGCTCCAAGGTTGGGTTCTTCAGCTCCTCCCTTCACAGTGCCTGTTATGGTCTCTGGCCATCCTCTTGCAACTGATAGCAGAGATCCAATGCATAGGGTACCCACTTTGGGTGTCTCATCCTCCTCCGAGGCCTCTCCTGAAGCTTCAGGAGAGCCACCTAGGAAAAGAAAGTGCAAGAGGAAACACGTAGACTCCCCTGAGTCTGTAACCTCAGACACCGACTTGGATGAGTCTGAGGGCTCCCCCAGATCCCCCTCTGAAGATGTCTCCTTTTCAGACATACTAGAGATCCTGAAACAGAGGGGGAATTGATCCACACTCAGACCCTCCGAGGACGAGTCTGTTTACCTTGATGCCTTTGGATCTCTCCCTTCCACCTCCTGGGTGTCCCCCCCTTTTGATCCACTGATGGAAGTGGTGGCCAGAAAGGTGTGGGCAGCTCCTGACTCCATGGAACCTACCCCTAGGAGGCCTTCAAAATTTATTTCTGCTCCGGTGGACATGACATTTCTCACCAAAGGTCTCGGTAGATGCTATGGTGGTAGCAGCTGCCATTAAGAAGTAATTAGCTGATCCTTCTGTACCTGTTCATCCTCCTAATAGAGTCCAGGACCATGGACAGGTAAGCGGACCTTTGCTTCAGCGACCTTTGCTATGCGATCGCTGAACTATTTGTCATTTCACCCGCCTTCAGAGAGATTTGCTCAAAGAACTGGGTGAAACTATACAGGATCCTTCTGCTGCGGGGTATCAGGACAAGGTTAACTCCCAGCTGGCTACCCTGAATTCCATTGCCAATTCCTCCATGCGGCTTATCTCTTATGCAGCCGATGGAGCGAGTAGGGCTGCAGGCACAGGTGTTGCGTTGAGACGTCATGCCTGGATGCGAGACTCTAATTTTGCTGATCCCTTCAAGGCGTCCTTCACCAACACCCCCTTTGATGGTTCAGAATTGTTTGGACCTCAGGTGAAGAATACCCTCACCAGGTGCGAGCAAGACGGTAAGACTCTCTCTGCCATGGGAGTCCACTTTTCCACACCATCTAGACCATACCCCAAAGGTCAGAAGGGTGGAAAGATGTGGTTCCGTAAACCACAGCGAGTTGCGCCCACCGCACGTGGTGAAATTCCCCCTAGAGGCGGGGGGGACAACAATAGACGCTGCCCCAGTGGCAAAGGGGGTCCACAGAACCAGGGTTCCAGGTAGTCCTTCCCTGACCAACCCTTTCAGCATCCCTGAGAAGCTGCCTGACTGTCCACCTTCGGAGGCAGTCGGGGGAAGATTATCTCTGTACCCGGAAGCCTGGCAATCCCTCTCTCAAGACAAATGGGTACAGTTGATTATATCCGAGGGTTAAAAAATCCCCTTCATTTCCCCTCCAAACCAATTGCCAAGACCCCTCCCAGACGTACCACCCGGACAAAGGGGGTCAGGCACAGCTGGAAATAGAAAAGCTGTTAAAAAAAAAAAAAAAAGTCATCCAGGCAGTCCTAGCAGACCAGCTAGGATCCGGAATCTACTCCAGGTTCTTTTTGGTACCAAAAAAGACAGGAGACTGGAGAACTATTTTGGATCTCAGCAGACTGAACAAATCTGTGCAGAAGACAATTTCCGATGGTAACGCTGCAGTCCATTCTGCCCTTCTTGGGCAGAGACAACTGGATGTGCTCGTTAGACCTACAGGACGCGTACTATCACATAAAGATACACAGGCGCTCCAGGAGGTTTCTCCGCTTTCGACTGGGAGCCAGTCAGTACCAATTCAGAGCCCTGCCCTTTGGTCTCACCACAGCCCCCCGGGTGTTCACCAAATGTTTGGCAGTGGTCACGGCTCACCTGAGACAAAAAGGATTCCAGGTGTTTCCATATTTAGACGACTGGCTCATTACCGCTACCACCAAGCAGCATCTTATAACGAGGGATTACACCATTCACATTTGCAACAGGTTAGGTATTTCCATAAATTTTGCAAAATCCTTCTTGTCACCTTGTCAATGTATAAACTTCATAGGCGCCGTGTTAAACACCACAGAAATGTCTGCAACTTTAACACCTCAGAGAGTGATAGATGTCCACCTTCTGATTCAGTCCAACAAAGTTCAAGTCAAGTTAGTACTGAAAACATTGGGCTTCATGGCAGCGGTGATTCTCCTTCTTCCCTTAGCCCACTTCCATATGAGAATTCTTCAATGGATGCTTTTCTCTCAGTGGTCCTACCAACAACTTCCTATGACTCGCAACATCTTGATAACCCCGACTTGCAAGAAACACCTCACCTGGTGGATAGTCTCCCCTCAACTTCTTCAGGGCAGACCCTTTGTTATTCCCCCTCCAGTTGCCACGGTGACAACGGATGCCTCCCTGATCGGGTGGGGGGGGTGGCATTATCGGGGTAGGACTGTCCAGGGCACGTGGCAACAATTAGAATGCCACCTGCACATAAATGTCCTGGAGATGAGAGTAGTGCTTTTATCGTTGCAAGCCCTTCAGGACTCTCATCCCACGGGGACTATAGCAGTTCAAATGGACAGTATGTCCATAGTGTGGTACATAAACAAGCAGGGCGGAACAAAGTCCTACTCCCTATGTCGAGAAGCACTCAGACTTTGGCAGTGGGCAATCACCTCTCAACAGTTTCTGATAGCAACGCACATCCCCGGGAGATCCAACATCATAGCGGACAGATTGAGCAGAACAATTCTCATGCCTCATGAGTGGTCTCTAAATCAAGCAGTAGTAGAGAGAATTTTCCAGAAGTGGGGCCAGCCTTGCTGCGACCTTTTTGCAACACCTCAAAACAGCAAGTGCCTCGACTTCTTCACTCTCTTCCCCCTACCAGGACACCCCCCCAGAGACGCTCTAGTCCACGATTGGCCTCGGGGTCTTCTGTATGCTTTTCCCCCTTTTCCGTTGATCCCAAAGTTAATTCAGAAAGCAACCGCATTGAGATCCAAAATGATCCTCATTGCTCCTTACTGGCCTCGACAAGTATGGTTTCCGTTCCTGCACCGATACCTTCTGGAACAGCCCTGGCATCTGGAACCATTTCCAGATCTTTTGACCCATCTGACAGGCAAGCTGCACCAGTCTCTTCAGTCCCTCAACCTCACAGCTTGGTTGCTCCACTTCCAACCATAGCCAGGCTTCCCCTCATTTCTCTTCCTGTCCGTGACATTATTCTTGCCTCCCATAAGTCTAATACCAGGAAGACTTATGCGAGCAAATGGAAGCGCGTTTCCTTTTGGGCACAAGCTAGGTCCTTAGACCCTTTTAATGCTCCAATTCATAAAGTTCTTGATTTTCTGGCAGAGCTTTTTCATGCAGGTTCATCGGCAGCCACTATCAGAGTTCAACTAGCGGCCATTGCCAATTTCCATGTAGGACTTTCGGAAACCAGTATTATGTCCCATAAACTCTGTAAAGCTTTCCTCAAGGGCATTTTCTTACTCAGACCTCCCATTAAGGATCCTCCTCCACAATGGGACCTGAATTTAGTGTTATCTTCACTAATTCTTCCTCCCTTTGAGCCTGCAGCTTCTTGTTCTCTCAAGCTCCTCTCTTGGAAGACTCTGTTTCTAGTGGCTATAACTTCTGCCAGCAGAGTGTCGGAGCTTCAAGCCTTGTCTACCCGTTCCCCTTATTTGGTCTTTCATAAAGACAGAGTAGCTCTCAGAACAAACCCTTCCTTTCTACCTAAAGTTTCTTCTGAATCAAATCTGAATCACACTATTCACTTGCCGGTTTTCTTCCCAAATTATTCAAACCGGGCTGAACAGAAATTACATTCCTTGGATGTTCATCGCCAATTGCGGTATTATCTAGACAGAACAAAACAATTCAGGAAGTCAGAACAACTCTTCCTTTCTTATGCTGACGGGAGGAAAGGACTTCCAGTTTCAAAGGTAACCCTTGCCAGATGGTTAGCTTCCATCATTACCTTTGTCTAAGAGTTGAGACATAAACAACTTCCTTCAAAACCTAAGGCTCATTCAACCTGGACGCTATCGACTTCAACAGCCTTTCAAGCAAGGGTTACCTTTAGATGCCATTTGTGCAGCAGCTACTTGGGCTTCTCAACATACCTTTATTACCCATTACAAACTGGATATAGCCTCCAGAAATAGAGCTGACTTTGGTTCCACTGTACCCAGGAGTCTGTTCCGTTGAGCCACCCAGGACCAAGGTGCTAGGGACGCTGTCCCATCCAGCAAGAATGAAGGCGAGAATGACAACTTAACATTAAGAAGATGTTCATCATGCATACAGCTGTAGTCATAACAGATGGGGTTCTCCTGCCATCAGGCGGGTCCTCGGACGGCCGAATTCCAAAGTCTAGGTCCGGCGTCGGTTGTCGCTTCTTCCCTGACGTCAGTGCGCCAGGGGTATATGAGGCATTCAATGCCATTTTCTTCAGTCTTTCTTGCCGCGCGGTGCCCGAAGCAGAAGCAGTTCGCAAGTGCCGGTCAGCCAGCTCCTGAAATTACGAAAATTTTGCAACCGAAGTCTTCTTGAAAGCTAAGTACCCCGTTGGGGAAACTTTTCTTGCCTCAGACCGATGTCAGACAAAGTTAATTGTATTTCTTGTGGGAAGCAAATACCGCATAAGGATTTTCATTCCCTCTGCATTCCTTGCATAGGCCCAGACCACGACGTCTCGGTCTGTCGTTTTTGTGCTACATTCAACAAACGCACCATTAAGCGTCGGGCGGAGTTCGCCCAGCACTATTTTGGCAAAAAATTTCACTATATTATGTCGTCAGATACTCCAACTCCAGTTTTGTCTAAAAAACGGAAAGATAAGGACCGACACACGAGGTCCGCGACACCACGCCAAAGCTGACTACGGTTGGTCCGGTTCTCAGCGAGGCGCCTACACAGCCCCTGCCTACCGACGACACTTCATTGGCGGTGTCTTCTGTGCCCGAGGTCGCAGGCTTCTCGGCCCACACCTCGACTACAGATACCGAAGCCACTCTTGGTGGTGAATCTCAAAATGTAGACAGGTCTGCCTCCTCTCAAGGTGTCTTCAGACCTTCCTCTTCTTTTTCTATCAAGGCTTTCACTAAGTCTAAAGCAGCCATGCATTCTAAGAGACAAGCTCCACAGGGCCCTTCTCCAGGCCCCATGCCTAAAAAACAGATGCTTAAAATGGCTGAGGATTTGATTACTCTTATCAGGGGTTCTCAACCCCGGACAAAAGGCCCAGAGTGGAGGAAGAATCCCCCTCCTCTGACCAGGCCTCCATTATTTCAGAGCACTCTGATGAACAGGAACATTCTTACTCCCCTTTTGAAGATTCTGATGCTGAGGAGTCCATTCCCTCTGTCTCCCCCCCAGAGGATTACTCATTTGGGGAAACCTTGCATACCTTAAGGGAACACTTCCACTGGGAAGGCCAAGAGTACTCAGATTCCAAGAAAAGACTTAGGGATTTTCTCTTGCTACCTCAGCACAGGCCTCTGGCTATACCTCCTGTCTTAGACATACTCGGTGTACTCGGAGGCCTGCCTTAACCCGGATTCTCTACCTCCAGCCCCAGTCAAGCCTGACAGGTACTACCGGGTTCCTGACTCACACCAATTTTTATACAAAAGCCATGCGGCTGACCCAGAAACTATCTCACAGGGCCCCAAGGGAATTAAGGCCTCCACTGCTAAAAAACCATTACCTTCCGAGAGAGATTCCAGATCCTTAGAAAGGTGGGGAAAAAAGGTATACACCTCGGCCACCTTAACCATGAGGGCATTAAGCTGCCAGTTCCATATGCTAAAGTACCAACAGTTTCTGTTATCACAGTTGAGAAGCAAAATGTCACAACCTAAACAACCAGACTTGAAGGAGTTGCAGGATTTGATGCATAGTGCAGAACAAGTGGGTAAACATACCTTGCAATGTGGTTTCGATGCTCTAGAGGCCTCATGTAGAGCTGCTGTTACAGGATCAGTCATACGTAGACATGCCTGGCTCAAGGAGCAAACCTTACCAGATCATGTCAAAGCAAAATTACTAGATGCCCCTCTACAAAAGGATGTATTATTTGGTGTTAAAGCTGAGGAGGTATTAAGGAAAATGGAGGAAAAGGCTAAATCAATACAAACAGTGAAAGATTTTCTGCAGGTACAACCTCCACGCTTCAGTAGAAATTGGCCTTCCAAAAATTGGTCCTTTCCAGCCACGGACAGACCCCAAAGAGGTAGATACAGGCGCCCGAGGGGCAGAGGGCAATCTCAAGGATCGTTTAGAGGCAGACAATGGCAAGCTCCTACACAGAGGTGGTGAGGATAGTATGAAGCCATTCAGAAAGCAAGCCCGATGATTTTCCCCTTTGCATGCCAAGCAAGGCTCAAATGGCAGCACCCTTAGGCGGAAAACTGGCATTATTTTCAAAGAATTGGCATATTGTCACAAGACAAATGGATCCTAGACATTATAAACAGAGGCTACAGATTCCATTTTCACACCCTTCCAAAAATGAGAGGCATGCCAAACCTGCCACACAATCAAAGGGCAGAGGCACAAAGACAAATTTCAGATCTCATGGACATGAAAGCTATTCAAGAGGTACTACTCACGAACAAGGTCAAGGTTTTTATTCCAGACTATTCCTGGTACCAAGGAAGGGAAAAGATTGGAGACCTATTTTGGACCTATCCATCCTAATCACATTTTTTACTCATACCAAAATTCAAGATGCTCACATTACAGCAGCTTCTTCCCATGCTGGGCAAGGAGTCTTGGCTGGTAACATTGGACCTCAAGGAGGCATACCTGCATGTCCCAATCAGACAAAATTGCAGAAGATACCTCAGATTTCTTGCAGGTTCAACCCATTATCAATTCTCTGCATTGCCCTTTGGCTTATCTACTGCGCCCAGAGTATTCACGAAATGCCTGGCATCAGTAATTGCCTACTGCAGACTTCAAGGGATACAAATATACCCATATTTGGACGACTGCCTGATCCAAGCGGACAGCAAGCACATACTTCTGAAACATCTGGCTTTTGTAATACTGTTGAATTCTCTGGGATACACAGTCAACAAAAAGAAAACCAGGCTAATACCCTCTCAGAAAATAATTTTCCTGGATGCCAACTTGGACACAAACACCCAGATGGCCTACCTCACGCCAGAGAAGCAGGGGCAACTAACTCAATACTTCAGAACACTAGCAAATTTCACCAGGCTGACTGCAATGAAAATCCTGCAGGTTCTGGGATTCATGGCATCTTGCATCCTACTAATCCCATGTGCAAAGCTGCATATGAGAAAACTTCAGTGGTACCTGAAAAACCTATGGTCTCAACACAGCCACAGTTTGGAAACAATAATACCACTAATTCCATGTCTTCAAAAGGAATTTCGGTGGTGGGCTCAAGAATGCCGAACAAACACAGGTCTCCCATTCTGCAAGCCTCAAGCAAATCAAGTCATCACAACAGACGCCTCGGACTACGCCTGGGGGGCACACATGACAGATCGGTGCATTCAGGGCAAATGGTCCCAAAAAGAAAAGCACCTTCACATCAATCAAAAGGAAATGCTAGCAGTAATAAATGCTATTATAGCTTTCAAAGACCTTCTGCATCCAGGTCAACTATTGATAAGGACAGACAACACCACAGTAATGTGGTACATAAACAAACAGGGAGGAACCCATTCATACCCCCTATGCAGGCTGGCCATGTCACTTTGGAACATGGCTCTGGAATTACAAATCGAACTCCAAGCACAGTACTTTCCAGGCAAGGAAAACATGCTGGCAGACAACCTAAGCAGAAATATGACAGATCCACACGAATGGAAGTTGCATCCTTAAGTTTTTACAGAGATAATTCAAGCATGGGGAAGGCCCAGACATAGATCTCTTTGCCTCCCACAAAAATCACCAATTGACAAAACTCTGCTCAAGGACTTTTCATCCACAGGCCTGGAGAGTGGACGCTCTCTCTTTCAGTTGGACAACAATGACAGTTTATGCCTTTCCACCTCTTCCTCTGCTGCCCAAAGTTCTATTAAAAACCAGAGCAGACAGACCAAAATGATTCTCATTGCTCCAGACTGGCCACGACAGCACTGGTACCCACTCCTGAGGAGCCTGACGCATTCCCCTCCATGGACCCTACCTCTAATGCCTCCTCTTCTGACTCGGCACAGCTTCAAAACTCTTCACAGTCAGCTGAAAACACTCAATCTGGCCGCATGGAAGATTCCTTAACATCACAACAGACCCTACTCTCCAAGGAGGTGCAGGATGTCATTTCGGAGGCCAGAAGGCCGTCTACTAGAAAAGCTTACTCTGCAAAATGGAAACGGTTTTGTGCCTGGAATGAGAAAAAGGGCCAGAATCCAGGGAAACTGAATTTACCTCAAATATTACAGTATCTAGCTAAGCTGCTAAGCAGTGGACTTTCATTCTCCTCCATCAAAATCCATGCCTCAGCCATTTCTGCAGAATACAACACTGATCCACCTTTATTCTCTCACCCCCTCTTAAGACAGTTCCTCAGAGGGGCTAAGAATATAAAACCCCCAAGGAAACAACCAATACCTGCTTGGGATCTCAATTTCATTCTAGAAAAGCTGACCTTGCCTCCTTTTGAGCCAGCTGCCTCAACAGATTTGCAATATTTGTCCTGGAAAACAGCTTTCCTTCTGGCTATCACCTCAGCTTGTAGGGTATCGGAACTACAAGCCCTCATGGCTGTGCAGCCTTTTATCTTCCATCAGGACAGAGTTTCCTTACGAACCAACCCGTCCTTTATGCCAAAGGTGGTATCCAGGGTAGCTTTGAATCAGGCTATACACTTACCTACCTTTTACCCTAATCCTCAAAACAAAGGGGAGAGACTACTACATTCCTTGGACATTCACAGACAGCTGCGTTATTATTTGGACAGAACAAAGCCTTTCAGAAAATCAGAACAGCTCTTTGTGTCCTATGCTATAGGAGCTCAAGGGAAGCCAATTTCCAAACAGACAATCTCAAAATGGATATCCCACTGCATACGCTTTTGTTACTCTTTTCATGGTAAAACTGTACCTGCAGGCATCAGATCTCACTCCACAAGGGCCACAGCTACCTCTGCAGCTTTCCTCAGAGGAGTTCCTATCAAAGATATTTTGGAAGCAGCCACTTGGAGTTCTGTGCATACCTTCTCCAAGCACTACCACCTACCATTATACTCCAAATCTAGAGCAGGTTTTGCCACTGCAGTCTTGCAGGGCATTCTGGCTCCTCCTAGTTCCACCTAGTGCCTACCACCCCTTTCTTAGCTTTGGGATTCTACCCATCTGTTATGACTGCAGCTGTATGCATGATGAACATAATGCAGTTTTGTACCTACCATAAATGTAGATGTTCGAGTGCTAATACAGTTGCAGTCCAGGTTTCCCTCCCTCCTTCCCCTCTTGGGACAGGCCTATTGGCTAACACCTCCTCATACAACCTGATTGGGGTATTCTTTTATGGTGTATTTGCTTGCAACTACTATATTTTGATTATATTGCATTGCTTTATTACACAAATTTATGTATTGCCTTCCTTCTGGGGGCACCTGACATCTGGGGCAAGAAAAACTGAAGAAAATGGCGTCTGCTGGTTCTTTTATACCCCTGGCGCACTGACGTCAGGGAAGAAGCGACGACATCCGATGCCGGACCTAGACTTTGGAATTCAGCCGACCGAGGACCCGCCTGACAGCAGGAGAACCCCATCTGTTATGACTGCAGCTGTATTAGCACTCTAACATCTACATTTATGGTAGGTGCAAAACTGTACTTTATGTACCTACCATAACGTTCCATGCTAGTTGTCTTCTTCTCGCCTTCTTTCTTGCGTCCCTCCCTCCTGCCCCCTAGCCTAGACAGACTTGAAGGTTCTGAGATCCTTCTATTTCATGATGTTGCCCCTTTTTCCAAGGTTCCTATATCATGACTGCTATTGCCAGGGAGACTGTTTATATATATATGTATATATATATATATATATGTATATATATATATATATATGTATATATATATATATATATATATATATATATATATATATATATATATATATATATATATATATATATATATATATATATATATATATATATATATATATATATATATTTTTTTTGTTGGTAACAAAAAATTCTATGCTATGTGTTAGCTGCCAAACGAGATCTGGGGAGTTAGCGCATGGTATTGTGGGATATAGGGCTGCCTCGAGCTGGTAAAAAATAGCTCTTGAGCTATAGTGTAGGCCGAGTCGGCTCCGAACCCATCCAGCAAGAAAGAAGGCGAAAAGACGACAACTAACATGGAATGCTATGGTAGGTACATAACTTCTTATTTCTTGACATTGAACTTGAGCCCATGGCTCTGCCACCAAGCTTCTGTTTCTATAAGGCCCTTTTGTAGAGTATCAACATAATTTGGGGATTCAATAATGGCTCCCAGTTTGCAGTCATCTGCGAACTTTGTTAGCCAGAGTCCCTTAGTGTTGGCCTGTACTTCAGAGAAGTAAATGCCAAACGACAGGTCCCAGGACTGAACCCTGAGGTACTCCACTTGTCTGGAGCTGAATTTGAAGTCAGCTACTTTTACTGTGTGGGTTGTGTCAGTAAGCCAGTTGGCAACCCATCAAGTGACTTAGGGATTAATGCCCAGCTTTGTAAGTTTATCTATGATTCCAGAGTGGGGGATGGTGTCAAAGGCCTTGGCGAGGTCCAGATAGGCTGTGTGGACTGCCTTACCCTCATCCACGGCCCTGAAGACTGATTCGAAGAAGTCAAGTCAGGTTCAGGAGACAAGATTGGCCCTTTCACAAACCCAGACTGGGTGGGGTCCAGTGTTTTAAGGTTGCCAGTGTCTTTGTTTATAAGTTCCATGATAATACGTTCCATGGCCTTGCAGATCAGGCTCGTCAGACTGGGGCATTAGTTCCCCAGGATTCAAGGTGGATCCCCCCTTGTGGAGTGGGATAACTGTAGCTGTGTGCCACTCAGTGGGAATGAAGCCTGAGGTGAGGGTATGATTAAACATGACACTTAGGTGAGGTTGCCAGTTCATTTTGTAGTTCATGTAGTACACAGCCCGGGATGTCATCTGGTCCCATGGATGCTGTATTTTTAGCTTTGGAGAGTGCGCTTTTTACTTGTGTGGCCGTTATTACCGGAATTTGGCAATCTTCCGGTATTGAGATGGGTCATTTAGTGGTTGAGAGGGTGGTGAAGTTGGCACTGAATCGATCTGCCAGGATATTGGCAATATCCTTGGGATCAATATATTTAATGCTATTCTGTTGTAGCTCAGAGCAGATCTGAGCATTGCCATGTAGATTCTTGACATGGTTATAGAATGCCTTGTGGTTTACTTTGGAATCTTTGGCAATTTTATTTTCGTAACTAGCTTTGGAGGATTTTATGAGGGAATCTCAGCTTCTTACTGAGGCTGGTAAGAGAGTTTTTTTGCATCCTGGGATTTTCCTCTTTTCTGTAACAGTTTCTTCCTTCTGTTGTATAGTTTGTTTATAGCAGGGGACCACCAGATTGGCTTCCTTTTTTTTTTGGAGGAGAGCATCTTGGTTCTATTTGGGATGGCACGATTCATGCATGAGTGGATGTGCTCATACAGTGCCTTAGTGTAAGACTCAGCAGTCGAACTTTCAGTTCCCGTCTGCATGGGTGTCATGAAGTTTGTAACTTCTGACTTGAGTGGCATGAAGTTGGCTTTGGAGAAGTTTTTTATGGAGGTTTCCTTACTGGGGGGTGGGATGTTAAGGGTGATTAGCTTATGGTCTGACCTGACCGAAGGGGTGACCATAGGTGTGGAGCATCGATTTCCCATGTTGGTAATGACCAGGTCTAAGATATTGGAGCCCTTGTTGGGACTATGGATTAGTTGATCCAAGGCATTGGAATTTATGAATTCCAAGAACCGTTGTGCAAAGGTGTTGGTACACGAGTAGTTTTCCTTTCATACCAGCTTCTTCTGCAAAGCTAAAATTTCTCTCCTGGAAGACAGCATTCCTTCTGGCCATTACTTCAGTCAGAACAGTCTGAGCTGCAAGCACTCATGGCTCTGGAACCTTTTATCTTCCACGCAGACAGGGTATCCCTCAGAACTAACCTGTCCTTCATGCCCAAGGTGGTGTCTAGTGTGGCACTCAACTAATCCATTCATTTGCCCACCTTTCCTAATCCACAGAACAAGGGGAAAGGATTCTTCACTCCCTAGATGTGCACAGACCACTCAGATTCTATCTGGACAGGACTAAATCCTTCAGAAAGTCTTTTCAGCAGTTGCTGGTTATCTTTGCTACAGGGGCAGAAGGCAAAGCCATCTGCAAGCAAATCATTTCCAAATGGATAGCAGACTGCATCCATTTTTGCTACAAACAGCATGGAAAGCTCCCCCCTCCCCAAGAGGGTCAGGACAAACTCCACCAGAGCAGCCTCCACCTCTGCAGCTTTCCTCAGAGGAGTCCCCACCAGGGACATCTTGGAGGCTGCCACCTGGACATCTGTTCACACTTTTACCAAGCATTACCACCTGCCTCTGTTCACAGTTTTACCAAGCATTACCACTGGCACCTCTTCAAATTCAGGGCAGGGATTGCCTCTGAAGTCCTGCAGGGCATCCTAGCCAGCCCCTAGTTTCCTTGACGGTCTCCACCCATTTCCTCAGCTTTGGGAATCTACCCAAAAGTGATGAGTGCAACAGTGAAACATGAAGAACGTAGTACAGTTGTGTACGCTTACCGTAAATGTAGATGTTGGAGTGTATTCGCTGTTGCAGTCCTGGTTTCCCTCACGCCATTCCCCTTTTTTCTCTTTCTCCTTTTGTTACCATTTTTCCTTGTTGTTCTGCTTTCCTTACAAGGGACATTTTGGTATTTATTTTCCACTGGTGGGGTTCTTCCACTAGAACCTGGCCTCCTACTTTGTGGGCTCCTGACAGTTTAGGGCTAGAAAAACTGATGTAATGGCGTCAGCTCCCTTACTTTATACCACTGATGAACTGACATCAGTCCGCAAGCAACAGCAACCAATGCAGAAATACGAAGTCTCTGGTATTCGAGCTGGCCGAGGGCTATCCTGGCAGGGATAACCCAAATGTGACGACTGCACCAGTGAATACACTCGAAACATCTACATTTATGGTAAATGGACCCAACTGTACTTTCAAAAGATAGATGCTAGAAAACCCGATAGTGGTCCAAGAAAAGACAAAATTAGCATTGGTCATTGAAATCACCACACCCATTGACTGCAGTTTCTTGCATACAGAGAGACAAAGTCATAAAATATCAGGATTTGCAGGCAGAAATGAGAACAATGTGGAAGAAAGACACCCAGACTGGTCCAATTGTAGTAGGAGCAACGAGTCTTATAAAAAAGAATCTACAATCATATTTAGATACGTTACCAAGCCATGTAACCCATACAAATTACAGGAGGAGTCATTGTGCACATTGCGGGTGCTGGAAAGAGCACTTCTAGCTAACATCAAAGATTGAAACAATACTAATTTCATGAACTTTAATCATACTTTGATTTAGGAATGGGGTCCATTCCCGTCATGGTATTAGAAACTCAAAAGATTTGGAGAAATTAAAAGCTGGGAAGTAACCCATATGTCACTAGATGTGTAGCCAACTGGCTCACCAGCAGAACGCATACACTCAGTTGCGGATTCCACCTCTAACAGCAGACCATTTACCAGTGGTGTACCACAAGAATCTGTGTTGGGCTCCCTACTGTTTGTAATCTATTTCTCAGAAGTCCATGTGAAAATAGATGGCCTGTATCTTGCCAGATTTGCCAATGACTGCAAACTGGGTGCAGTCATTGAGTCCCCCAATGATATTGACATACTACAAAAAGGGCTTACACAGACAAATGATTGGTGCCAAAGCCACAGACTTTATGCATTTTTTTGTGTTTAGTTTATCATCACTTGTGGCAAAGGGGAAGTCCCTGCAAATCACATTATTAACAGTACCCCCCTTAGCACAAACCCTGTGGTGAGAGATTTGGGATCGCAGGCTTGTTAGCAACCTTTACTTCGATTACCATGTGTCTGCAATGGTAAGGAAGACCTTCTGTGTTGAACATCTCGTAAGTGAGGTCATTGCATCCAGAGCTAAGGATATTGTAGCTCCCCTGTAGTCATCCCTCATCAGACCTCAGAGTACAACACTCCCTTCTGTGTGTACTTCATCAGATACATGCAACAGCTGGAGAGACCTCAGAGGTTTCTCACTAAGAAAATTCAGGGCCTTCCAACACATGACATACATGGACAAGACTGAAGGAGCTGTACCTGTATTGTGTATCTTAATAGGCTGCTGAGATGCGACTTATGCCTGCCCTACAATGCAGTCTCAAACCCTGTCCTAATGGAATTGTTGCACATCCGAAAGTCAAATGGGACAAGATTCACTCGCTTTAAGGATCTTAACCTAGCCTGAGACATTAACAGGACATGCAGAAGAGACCGATACATTGGATATAAAGTGTACACACCCATGTTAAATTGTCAGGTTTTTGTGATATACAATAAATCATTTCAAAACTTTTCCCACTTTTAATGTGACTTTTAACCTATACAGTTCATTTGAAAAACAAACAAATCTGTTAGGGGAAAAAATATAAAAAATACAAAAACGTACAACAAGCTGGTTGCATAAGTGATGTGGTACCTGAACAAGCCATGTATATTCTGCCAAAGCAAAACACATTTGCAGACAGATTAAGCAGATCTTGGACAGACCCTTACAAGTGGAAGCTCCATGTTCATAGGTTGGTACTAGGCTGTCGGCCCTAGGGCCTATGCAAGCCAGCGATAACAATTCCCTGGATATTTCTTCCGACAATATTTACTTCTCTGGACCCCTGTCTAGCAGGGCGACTGACATGATCCCTGGGGTGAATTTCCTATCTCCCATCCAATCATCAAGGTTCCTTTTGAAGAGGGCCAGTGAGGCGCTCTGCTTGACATGTATGGGCAGTCTATTCCAGGGTATGGGGAGTCTCTGGGTCAGGAACCTATCCCTCCAGCATGTTTTGTTCATTTTGATGAACAGGTTTAGATCCCTGGAGTGTGTGGCTCTGAGGGATTGGGATTTCTTTAAGTGGTGCATGCCCAACAGCTCTGGGTTTGACATGGCCTTGTATGTTAAGCAGAGATCGCCTCTGAGTAGACAATATGCCACAGAGTATAGCTGGAGTTTTTTTTAGATGGTCAGCATATGGCATCTGCTTTAGGCCTGTGATACTTTTAGTGAGGTATTTCTGCAGCCTTTCCAGCTATTGCAGATGTCTTGTGAGGTACGTACCAAACGGGGCATTATACTCTATAATGGGTCTAATGAGGGATGAGTACAGTGGGACAATGACCTCTTTTTAATGGATGAAAAGCCCTTAGTGATGAGGTGTGCCACATAGAAGGATTTCCTGACTGTTGTGGCGATGTGGTTATCGAAAGTGAGACCACCTGTGTCCCTAAGTCTCTCATCGCACTTTCGATGTTTAGTGTCCTGCCACCTATGTGGTAATTCATGGGTACTATGTTTTTTCCCAAAGGGGATAACTATACATTTCTTGGCATTGAGCTTGAGCCCATGGCTCTGGCACCAAGCATCTGTTTCTGTAAGGCCCTTTTGTAGAGTATCGACATCATTTGGGGATTCAATAATGGCTCCCAGTTTGCAGTCATCTGCAAACTTTGTTAGCCAGAGTCCCTTAGTGTTGGCCTGTACTTCAGAGAAGTAGATGGCAAACAAGAGTGGTCCCAGGACTGAACCCTGAGGTACTCCACATGTCACTTGTCTGGATCTGGATTTGGAGTCGGCTACTTTTACAGTTTGGGTTCTGTCAGTAAGCCAGTTGGTAACCTGTCGAGTGACATAGGGATTTATGCCCAGCTTAGCAAGTTTATCTATGATTCCAGAGTTGGGGGATGGTGTTGAAGGCCTTGGCGAGGTCCATATAGGCTGTGTGGACCACCTTACCCTCGTCCACATCTCTGGAGACTGATTCGATTAAGTCAATCAGATTCAGGAGACAAGATCGGCCCTTCACGAACCCAAACTGGGTGGGGTCCAGTGTTTGAAGGTTGCCAATGTCTTTGTTTATAAGTTCCATCCTGCACATCCTCATGGAAGAAAAAAAGGTATCAAATCAGAATCATCAAGGCAGCCAATTACAAACGTTTGAAGATGGGATGTACCATCTGTCATGCGAAGATGGGGTGTACCATCTGTCATGTTTCTGTATCAAACGTTCCAAGATGGGGTGTACCATCTGTCATGTTGCTGTATCAAACGTTTTAAGATGGAGTTTACCATCTGGCATGTTGCTGTATCAAATGTTCGAAGATGGGGTGTACCATCTGTCCTGTTGCTGCCTTCCAGGACTTATTTATTTTACATTTGTTGACCGGGCTAGTCTAACTGGATGTATGTCCATTTTCAGTAGAGGCCCGGGGAGAAAAGCTCCAATGACTACAACAGTAATAACAAAGTTAAAGGTTACAATAAAAATAAACACAAACAGTAAGTGATCAGGTAGTAGGTTACAATAAAATAGTAAATAGCAGATATTTCAAAATACATTGTATTGTACGTAACATTGACTGTGTACAGTATTTTTATTTTTTTTTTAAATTCCTGCTTTCATGTATGCTACACAGTATTGAGTAGTAAGAATGTAGAAACTAGGAAGTATTACAAGAGGGGTGAATTTTTAGTCAGGGTTACTGCATGGGCATAACCAGTGTGTTCTAAGGAATAATTTGAGTTTTTGTTTGAAGAGGGGTAGGGAAAGAGGTGAAGTAAGTTCGCTAGGGAGAAGGTTCCAGTTTTTTCTAGCTGTGTTTGAGAACAGAGTCGCCTGCCATGTTGTTGGACTTACTTATGCTAACTAATAGTTTATTTGATGAGCGTAAGGTATTAAGATTTTGATAGGGGTTATGAGGTTTGAGAGTACTGGAGTTTTGTTAGGTTAGTTAAGGACCTTATGGGCAATGGTAAGTTGGCTGAATTGAAGCTGATTTTGTAGTTCAAGCCATCCTAGTTGTTCTAGGTTCTGACAGTGATTGGTTCTGAAGGGATTACCAGTGGCAAATCGGGCAGTGTTGTTATAGGTGCTAGCTAGTTTGAGTAGGTTTTTTGTTAGGTTTGTGTAAATTGGTGAGGCATAGAGCAGTGTAGAGATAAGAAAGGTTTGATCCTATATAGGGAGCCCATTTTTCTGTTAACTGAAGTTAAGGTTGTTATCTATTGTAATTCCTAGAAGTTTGGTGATAGTCAGGAGAAATGAGGGCACCATTTTTAGCGATAACTGAGAAGTCTATTGGGGTGGACTTACGGGTAGGAGTAAAGAGCAGGAGTTTTGTTTTTTTGGGATTCAAGAGAAGACGACGTTTTAAAAACCAAGTCTCTACTGTGTTACACACCTTCTGAGTTAGGGATTGCAGTTCAGAGGAGGAATTGGCTGTGCAGTAGAATAATCTGCATATTGTATACAGATAGCTTGAGGAATAGCTAAATGCAGATCATTGATAAAAATTGAGAATAGTAGAGGACCTAGAATAGAGCCTTGGGATACACCCAGGGTGACTGGCAGGTGGGATGATAGATTATTCTCCCAAAGCACTGTTTGCTGCCTATTGCTGAGGCAGGAAGTAAACCATTGTATAGCTTGAATATCAAGAGAAAGTGATTTGAGAATGTTTATAAGCAAAGGGTGGTTTACCATGTCGAAAGCTTTTGAAAGACCAATAAAGAGAGCTGAAGAGAGAATATTATTATTACGGTTTCTGTTAATAGAATCCGTGAAGGATAAGAGGGCAAAAGTTGTACTATGGAATGGCCTAAAACCATGCTGGGTATTAGCTAGTATGTTGTGTTGAATTAAATGGTAAAGTAGCTGATGAATGCATCTTTCTATGATTTTAGCTAAAAGGGATAGTAGGGCTATAGGTCGATAGTTTGAGTATTCATTTGAGTTGCCACTTTTATGTAGGGGGATAATGTGAGAAATTTTCCACATGGCTGGTATGGTTCCCTCATTAATGGTTCTGTTTATAAGTATAGATATAGGATAAGGTACAGATGTAGCTGCTTTTTGCAGATATTCAGCTGGGTTCAGGTCAGCAGATGGAGTACAAGGCTTCAGTTTTTGGATGAATTTGTAAATAAGATTGGTAGAGATGGGTTGCAATTGAAATGTAGGAAGAGGGCTAGTATTGGGGATCAGAAAGCTAGAGTTGTCAGGGCATAGCTGGCTGGCCAGAGATTGTATGGCCTCAGTAAAAAAGGTATTGAAGCTGTTAGCAGTTTCGATGGGGGTCTAGTGGTTAGTATCTGTTGGGGCTGGTGTACTGGGGATTCTTCAAGTAGAACTGGTCGTTTCCTTTCAAAGCAGACAATGAAAACAAATTCTGTTCGACCTCCTTGCAGCCATGCTTAAAAGACAAAAGACCTGTCATTTCCATGGTCATGAATGTTCCTGTATGCGTTTACAACCTTTCCAATGATTTACGAGATATTTCTAAAGATTCAGAAAGAATTACCAAAGATCATTGTGGTAACCGTCTTTTGACCCAGGCAAAGTCGGTTCTCCCTTTTAATGGAATTAGCCAAAAGCAGGTACCACAATCTTCCTCACAGATTGGATCTGCTCATACAGCAACATGACAGATGATACACCCCATCTTCGAACGTTTGATACAGCAACATGACAGATGGTACACCCCATCTTAGAACGTTTGATACAGCAACATGACAGATGGTACACCCCATCTTAGAACGTTTGATACAGCAACATGACAGATGGTACATCCCATCTTAGAACGTTTGATACAGCAACATGACAGATGGTACACTCCATCTTAGAACGTTTGATACAGCAACATGACAGATGGTACACCCCATATTAGAATGTTTGCTACATCAACATGACAGATGGTACACCCCATCTTAGAACGTTTGATACAGCAACATGACAGATGGTACACCCCATCTTAGAACATTTGATACAGCAACATGACAGATGGTACACCCCATCTTAGAACGTTTGCTACAGCAACATGACAGATGGTACACCCCATCTTAGAACGTTTGATACAGCAACATGACAAGATGGTACACCCCATCTTAGAGCGTTTGATACAGCAACATGACAGATGGTACACCCCATCTTAGAAAGTTTGTAATTGGCCACCTTGATTCTGATTTTATACCCTTTTTCTTGCATGATAATGTGCAGCAGATATTTAAGGAGGCAAGAAAAGCTGCTGCTAGAAAATCTTTATTTTACTAAAATGCTATCAGCAAACAAAAGCAATTTTACTAATGGAAGAGGTTTTCCTAGGTTGTGCCTAGCCAATCAGAGCTCATGAGAGTTTCAACCCTATGGTTTTGAAATATTTGTGTGTGCTACTTAGAAATGTTATTTTTTCTTATGCTTTTATCAAAGTGCATCTTGTGACCATCTGCCTTTGCCCATGGATTCCTATCTGATCTCTTTATGTGGTCAAAAGGTTTATGAAAGGAGTGTTGCACTTCAGACCCCCTCAAAAGCAAATTCCTTTTCCCTGAGATATCAACTTTCTTTGAAAACTTGACCTTACCTCCCTTTGAACCTGCCACTCAGGCTGATTTATGGTTTATTGCTTGGAAGACTGTGTTACTTGATGCGTAGTTTAGAGCACCTTTTCTTGTAAGTAGGCTTTCCCACTTCCTTTGTTCAGTGCTGCAACATCTGTAAGGTGATTCTGGAAGCTATAAGCTCTCATGGTGGGCCAGCCCTGTCATATTATTCCCAAGTGTTACACGGTAATCCATCATTCATATCTAAGTTTGAGTGTACCTTGAGTCATGCCATTTATCTCCTAATTTTCTATCTTGATTGAAACGCAGGGGAGAAGTCTACATAACTTAGATGCACACAGGTACCTCAAGTACTGCCTTGAAGGAAGAAAGCCCTTTTGGAATGTTGAACAGCTGTTTGTCTCTTGTACGAGAGCTAAGAAAGGTCACTCTGTCTCTGAGCAAACTATTGCACAGTGGTTGCCCTCTGCTTTTGTTTTATATTTCTCCGACAAAGATACATTTTTTAATGGCAAGGTTAAGTCTCGCCCAATTAGAGAAAGGGGTGGAACATTGTAGACAGCAACATGGTCTTCTGTTAATATTTTCACAAAGCACTACAGACTGGATTTCTTTTCAAGGTCCAGAGCAGGCTTTGCTAGGATCATTTTCCAGGGACTCATGGAGCCTTATCTTTCCACCTCCCAGGTAGGGTAAGCTTTGAAAATCTACCCAAAATGCCACTGAGATAGTGGGAAATATGAGTGCAGTACAGTTGCTGAAGTACTACTCACCTGTAACAGTAGATGTTTGAATTCCTCTCTAGTTTGTGGCAGCACCCACCCACAATCCCCCAGATTTTGCATTGTTGAGGTGGGTTTCAACCTCTTTGATTCAGTTTTTAGATTTGTTTTCTTATCTTAGTGTGACTGGCTGCAGATTTACTTCTGCTAGAGGATTATTGTCTTGTACTTTTCTCCTTTGTGGAGGGAAAAAAAAGCCTGAAGACTCGCTCAGTGTGACAGCTGAAGGCTTCCCTCTCAGGATATGGTCAGCCTGTCAGCTGTCAGAGAAGGAGAGTTAGAGAAGTCTGAGCTTTTGTAAACTGGACAGTACTTGGTTACCTTGGCAGATAACCCAAAATGCTGCTGAGGCAGTGAAGAATTTGAACATTTAACTGTTGCAGGTAAGTAAGTAGGACTTCAGCGACTGTACTTTTCACGGTGGCAGCAGAAAGCACATACTAGGTTACATTCTCATCACACTCTACTGTTCAGTTTGTCTGTTCACAGGGACTCTGCCTGATGCCTGGAGAACAGCCACTGTGATACTCTTATACAAGAGTGGCACCTCTGCAGACCTGGGTAATTTTGTGTCCATCAGCACCACCACCCTTGTATGCATAGCCATGGAATATGTCAGAACTCGTTAATGAGGACGTCTGCAACTTAACTGTTCTAGACCTCAGGCAGTTCAGTTTAATGCAGAACAGCTCCTGTCGTCTTGGCCTAGTAAGGTCCTTTGAAACGTTACAAAGTCTGTGGATGCTGTTCACTCAGTACACACCGCTTCCTGACCAGACTAAGGCTTTTGACAGTATTTCTGTTTGCTGGTATTTTAAAATGAGAACCTTAACGTAAACCCATATGATGTCTGTTTAATTGCAGATTGGCTATCCTACAGAGCCTAGGTCATATAGAAATTGCTGGTACCATCTCTGAATATAAAATTTTAGCTAACTGGGTAAGTCAGGGTTCAGTGCTGGGCCCCGTTTTCTTCAGGCTTTATTTTGCAGTCTTCCAAAACAGTTTCCCACAAGTGTGGTTGACCAGGCTTGCTGATGGCTGCAAGGTGGGTGCTGTTATTCTCTAATACTAAACAGCTTCAACAAGAGCTGATATATGGATGTTACCTGGTTTATTAAAAAAATGGCCCGCGGTGGTGGTGCTGCAGTAGCGTTGTCGCCTCACAGTAAGACGCTGTCCGGTTCAATTCTCAGCTAGAGCATCGTCTGCGTGGAAACATGCTTGAATGGGCGTACCTTCGTTGAAGGTTGTGCGTCGGGGCTGGTAACTTGGCACGTAAAAATCAACTACCAATCATTAGCGGATCGGAGTTCCGCTGTGGCGACCCCTAACCGGGAAAAGCCGAAAGAGACGAACCTGGTTTATTAAAAATGGCCTCAAGCTAAATGCAGAATGTGCAGCAAAGTAGCATTCAGCAAAAAGTTGCTTCGTCCTCATAGGTTATAAACTGTAGTCATCTTCAAAGTTATACATCCATAAGCGACCTGGGTATTTATTTTGGAAACTCTTGTTCGATCATCATGTTTTCACCGTAGTCAGGCAATCCTCCTATCTGGCCAAGTTAATTCCTAAGGGAATATCTTCAAGGTTAAGGAAGTCATCATCCCGCAATAATTTTGCCTTATCAGACCCATCCTTGAATATAGTGGCACCTTTGGTATATACAAATCATAGCGCATTGCACAACTGGAAAGACTCTAGAAATTTGTAATCAAGAAAATGTAAAGGCCTTAAATCACTGAACTATTCCATTGGATTAGCATGACACTTGTACTCTGAAGCTTACTAGTTATTCTGTGGTGATCTACATTTTGCTTTCTGAGCTGTAAAAGACCAGTCCTGTTTGATGTCTTATTTGTTTGCAAAGCCAGCTTTACAACACTTAACATTAGGGATCTAATTCTACATTTAACAAGTAAACAAATTTGCTGGAGAGGTACGTTCTAACGCTATACACATTCAAAAAGTGTAGGAAAGATTAAACCACACTAAAAAGTTAGAAGAAAATGACAAAGCCACGGGCGGAGTGCCACTTACACCACTTAATTATCAGTAGTTTAGTACTTTCATCCAGGTTAAACAGACTTCATCAGGACACATTTAAATACAAACCAACACAATTTATATATCTCAGTAAATCCACATGACCACTCTAATCAACAAACCCTTCTAAATTTAAAGAAACACTCCTTCAGTAATTACGTAAAAATCCTTAATGTTGCAGGTACTATCCTTTGTACACTCATAAATCCAGAAAAAAATTGAATAAAATGCAAAGGAACAAAATTATGTGCATAACTGTGAAATAGACATAAAACATTGTATTGAGACCCCAAAGATCATAAAAGGCTGCTTTCAGTCATTAATGCACTGCAAATGGAGGCTGCATCATTCAAACCTGGAAACGGGGTTGCATTTGTTTTCACCTGCCATTTAACTTCCTTCAGCTCCAGGAAATCATCAGATGGTCCCCATCTGGTTACCCAGTTGGACATTATCAGGGAGACAAAAGCTAAATCTAGGGGAACTAAGGGAAGTGATGTGTTTAAATAAGGCATTATGTTCATCTAACATATATTATATACATTCTTTTTAGTTGATAATCCGTTGATTCCTGTCATTCAAGGATTACCAAAGGTCCATAAGAACACACATAATCCACTTATGAGACCCATTGTGGCAGGAAGAGGTTGGATCACTGAACCCCTTTCTTTGTATATTGAAAAACAACTAAGGAAAGTTGTGGACAGTTTCAGTCATATCTTGAGAGATACTAAACAGTTCTTGCTGGACCTCTACAGTAAAATAAATGTGTTACAGATTGATACACACTTTAAATTAGTGACTCTATGTACAATCATTATTCACAGTTGTACCTTACCAACATGGGTTAGAGAGCATACAGAGATGTCTTAGGGTGAATACTGATTATACCATGTCCCAGATTGAATTGATCATTGGTTTGCTAGGGGTAATTTTGGAAAATAATATTTTTATGTTCAATGATGCTGTTTATATACAGAAGGATGGTGTGGCTATGGGCACTTCTTGTGCCAATAGCTATGCCAACCTAGTGATGGCAGACGAAAAGGAAAAACTATTCCCATTAGATAGCTTTAAGAGGCATGTTATTTTTTATGCTAGGTTTGTGGACGATCTTTTCCTCTTTTGGGTAGGATCTGAAGATGAACTACAGAAGTTTTTTTGCAAGGTCATGACCAGTTTTCTAAATTTCACCATAGAAAGAGCAGATAGATGCACATCATTCTTAGATGTATATGTTGAAAGGTTAGATCGTTGTCTACGTAATACAGGTGTATATAGGAAGTCACGCATATCATTCTTAGATGTATATGTTGAAAGGTTAGATCGTTGTCTACTTAATACAGGTGTATGTAGGAAGTCATGCATATCATTCTTAGATGTATATGTTGAAAGGTTAGATAGTTGTCTACTTAATACAGGTGTATGTAGGAAGTCACGCATATCATTCTTAGATGTATATGTTGAAAGGTTAGATAGTTGTCTACTTAATACAGGTGTATGTAGGAAGTCACGCATATCATTCTTAGATGTATATGTTGAAAGGTTAGATAGTTGTCTACTTAATACAGGTGTATGTAGGAAGTCACGCATATCATTCTTAGATGTGTATGTTGAAAGGTTAGATCGTTGTCTACTTAATACAGGTGTATATAGGAAGTCATGCATATCATTCTTAGATGTATATGTTGAAAGGTTAGTTGTCTACTTAATACAGGTATATATAGGAAGTCACGCATACCATTCTTAGATGTATATGTTGAAAGGTTAGATAGTTGTCTACTTAATACAGGTGTATGTAGGAAGTCACCATATCATTCTTAGATGTATATGTTGACAGGTTAGTTGTCTACTTAATACAGGTGTATATAGGAAGTCACGCATATCATTCTTAGATGTATATGTTGAAAGTTTAGATAGTTGTCTACTTAATACAGGTATATATAAGAAGTCATGCATATCATTCTTAGATGTATATGTTGAAAGGTTAGATCGTTGTCTGCTTAATACAGGTGTATGTAGGAAGTCACACATATCATTCTTAGATGTATATGTTGAAAGGTTAGATAGTTGTCTACTTAATACAGGTGTATATAGGAAGTCACGCATACCATTCTTGGATGTATATGTTGAAAGGTTAGATAGTTGTCTACTTAATACAGGTGTATATAGGAAGTCCTGCATATCATTCTTAGATGTATATGTTGAAAGGTTAGATCGTTGTCTACTTAATACAGGTTTATATAGGAAATCACACATATCATTCTTAGATGTATATGTTGAAAGGTTAGATCGTTGTCTACTTAATACAGGTGTATGTAGGAAGTCACGTATATCATTCTTAGATGTATATGTTGAAAGGTTAGATAGTTGTCTACTTAATACAGGTGTATATAGGAAGTCCTGCATATCATTAGATGTATATGTTGAAAGGTTAGATCGTTGTCTACTTAATACAGGTGTATATAGGAAGTCATGCTTTAAGAACTCCCATTTACATAGAGAGAGCATGCATCCCAATTTTGTGTTTCACAATATAGTGAAAGGACAGGCAATAAGAGCCTCACGTCTGAATCCAACAGAACAAGGGTTTGAAAATGAGTTGGATCAGTTAAGTGAGACTAACTGCCAGATCCTATACACCAGAAGAGATAAATTCAGGGATTGAAGGGGTACCCGATCTGCACGACCATATTTTGCAAACTCCATAGACTCAGAAGGAATATTAGAGAGACCCAGAGCCACTGATGTGACGATGAATCAACCTACAGTTAGGGTCTCATTGAATTACACACAAGACATTAGTAGTATGAAAGGAATTTTTTATAAGAACTACAGATCCTAAATTGAAAGAGATAGTTGGGGGGAAGACCGTAGTTTGTTTATAGAAATAAGGCAAATCTGCACAAATTACTCTGTCAACCCAAAGTCCCAGCTTCAATTGGTAGGGGTGAGACAGTAAATTGCACAAGACTGTCATAAATGTAACTGCTGTTCTTTTGTATCTGAGGACACCTGTTTTGTACAATCTTGTCACCATGAAACAATTTTGTTTAAGTATTTCAGCTAATTGCGACACAGTATCACATATCTAGCTAGGTGCATGGCATGCGATGCATTCTATGTAGGGAAAACTGATAGAAGGTTATGTGACAGGATACGTAAACACCTATACAATATACATATTAAATCCCCACACAATGCGTCATCTAAGCATGTCATGAACACAAATGATACAGTTTCAAATTTCGAGTATTACAAGTCAACAAACCCAACTCTAGAGGTGGGGACATAAGGAATTATACAGAAAGGATAGAAGCCAGGTGGATCATTATGCTAAGGGCAGATCAGAAACCTGGACTGAATGACCGAGTCCCTATCAAACCAACTTTAAAAAACAGAAGGCTGGTTGTTAGATGATGATTTGAAGGTCAGATGGGATGTCATATTTGAATATATCATGTAGTGTAATCATTATACAGTTCTTATATGAATATATTATGCAATGTATTCCTTATACAGTTCTTATATGATATGAACTGGCAAAATTTGTTATATAACACCATGCTAATGTATGGCATACATACATATCTACCTACTGTATGTTTCTCTCTCTGTATGTATGTATATATATATAGATATATAGATATATAGATAGATATATATATATATATATATAGATAGATAGATATATATATATATATTTATTTATATAGATATATGTGTGTGTGTATATGTATGTATATATATAAACAACTGTCTTTCGGCTTTTCCCGGTTAGGGGTCGCCACAGCGGAACTCCAGTCCGCTAATGATTGGCAGTAGAGTTTTATGTACTGGCTTGCCGGTCTAACGCACAACCTTCAACGAAGGAAAGCCCATTCACGCATGTCGACACACACAAGACGCTCTAAACTGAGAATCGAACGTGCAACGTCTAACTGAGGCGACAATGCTACCGCAGCACCACCACCGCAGTCATATATATATATATATATATATATATATATATTTATATATATATATATATATATTTATTTATTTATATGTGTGTGTGTGTGTGTGTGTGTGTATGTATGTATATATATATATATATATATATATATATATATATATAAACATTTTAAAACATTTTTAAAAACTTTAAATATATTTTTCTTTATAACTATATATGTTTTTACATTTTTACATATTTGTATCCTTAAGATGTCCTTCAAGGATGCATCTGCAGTCCTAACAAAGGGTTGTCCTGGCCTCAGGCAGCCCTTCGGTCGGCCGGATTCCAAAGTCTGGGTCTGGCCTCGGCTGATGTCGCACCTCACCCGACGTCATAGCTGCAGTTCTTCAGGTATAAAGGCATCAGCCGATGCCATTTTCCTCAGTCTTTCTTGCCGCGTGGCGCCCGAAGCAGAAGCTGTTCGCAAGTGCCGGTTGGTCAGAACCAGAGATTGCTACTACCGAAGACTTCTAAAAAGCTAAGTACCCCGTTGGGGACTCTTTCTTGCCTCAGCCGATGTCAGAAAAAGTGAATAACTGTTTCACTTGTGGGAAACAAATACCTCATAAAGATTTCCACTCTTACTGCCTACCTTGTTTAGGCCCAGACCACGACGTAGCAGCTTGTCTAGCCTGTGCTTCCTTCAACCGACGGACACTTAGACGTCGGTCGGAGTTTGCAGAGGAGTTTTTGCTCGCTTTTGCTTATATCATGCCGTCGGAGACTCCGACTTCACATTTAGCTAAAAGCGTAAGGAAAAGAACCGACACTTTCGCGGTCCGCGGTTTCGCGAAACCGGTTAAGCCAACCAGCGAGTGTCTCGGTTTCGCTGAAACCGAGTCTGCGGTTCTTCCTTCGGCCGAAAGCATGCCTCCTACTACCGAGGCCTCTTCCAGCATGGCTGAATCTGTTACTGAAATTCCACCTGCTCTTACAGTTTCTCAGGATTTATCAGATACTATCCCCCTAGATGTATCTACTCCTGCACGTGGAGCTGCTAGGCCCCTGCATCCATGTCAATTAAGGCTTTTGCCAGGGCTAAAGCAGCTAAATCTTCAAAGGCCGTGCCTACTAAAGCCCCCTCTCACAGGCCTAGCTCTAGTACTCAAATGCTTAGTCTAGCAGAGGATCTCATTTCTTTGATCAGGGAACCCAGTCTCACCCTGACAGGGCCTCTCACCCCCTCCAGAGAAGAGGCCTAGAGCAGAGCCCCTGAGCCAGTTTCTACTGATTACTCCTCAGATGATTCAGAAAATACAAACCCTCCTGAGGGCCCTTATTCTCCATATGAGGACTCTGATGCAGAAGACTCCATTCCTTCTGCCTCTCCTCCTGAGGAATTTTCTTTTGGGGAAACCTTGCATGCTATGAGGGAACAATTTCAATGGCAGGGCCAGGATTTTTCAGACTCTAGGAAAAGGCTTAGGACCTTTTGCATTTGCCACAGCATAGGCCTTTAGCCATTCCTCCAGTACTTACAGTTGTGGATGATGCATTTAATGATGCTTGTACTGCTCCTGATTCACTTCCTCCGGCCCCTGCTAAGCCCGACAGATACTACAGGGTTCCGGACACACATTATCACTTGTATAAGGCTCCTTTTGCAGATCCTGAAACTATTTCACAGGGCCCCAAGGCTGTAGCAGCTACCTCTGCCAAAACCCCTCCCCTCTGAAAGGGAATCTAGGGCCTTAGAGAGATGGGGTAAAAAAGTTTATACTTCTGCTACTCTTTCGGCTAGGGCCTTAAACTGTCAATTCCACATGATTCAGTATCAGCAATTTATGTTAGATCAGTTAACTAAAAAACTGTCCTCGCCTGAACCTTTGGACCGAAAATCTCTTCAAGAAATGGTACATAACATTCAGCAGGTCAGTAATCATTCCTTAAAATGCGGCTATGATGCACTGGAGGCTTCCTTTAGATCAGCTATGTCTGGTACAGTGATCAGAAGGCATGCATGGTTAAAAGAGCAGTCCTTACCAGACCATGTAAAATCAAAGCTCCTAGATGCTCCCATGGATAAGCACAATTTGTTTGGCTCCCCTGCACAGCAAGTGCTGAAGAAGGTGGAAGAGAAAGCAAAATCTGTCCAGACAGTCAAGGATTTCTTACAGGTCCAGGAACCAAGGTTTAGTAGGAACTGGCCTTCCAAGAATTGGTCCTTTCCAGACACCACCAGAGCACAGAGAGGCAGGAATAGGCGCCCAAGAGGCAAAGGTCAATCCAGAGGTGCCTACAGGGGACGTCAGTGGCAGCCTAACAACCAGCGAAGTACTGCCACAGATCCAGCCACTACCACTTCCACAGGACAATCACAGTGACTTGGCTCTGAAACCGCCTACCAGGGAACAACTAGAAGCACCCTTAGGCGGAAAGCTAGCCTTATTTTCAGTAAACTGGCATTACATTACAGGAGACAAATGGATTTTACAGACAATAGACAAAGGTTACAGGTTTCACTTCCATACTCTACCAAGGAAGAGAGGAATGCCAAACCTACCTCCAAATCAAAAGACAAACGCTCTACAACAAATAGACCACTTAATAAGGATGAGAGCTATAGAAAAGGTACCGTCTATGGAACAAGGGCAAGGATTTTACTCCAGACTTTTCCTGGTGCCAAGAAAGGAAAACCAATGGAGACATATTCTCGACCGGTCCGCTCTGAACACATATCTCATTGTTCCAAAATTCAAGATGCTGACCCTACAGCAGCTTCTTCCCATGCTGGGCAAGGAGTCTTGGCTGGTGACTCTGGATCTCAAGGAGGCATACCTGCACGTCCCCATACGACCAAATTGCAGAAGATACCTCAGATTTCTTGCAGGATCAGAGCATTATCAATTCTCAGCATTTCCTTTTGGCTTATCTACTGCGCCCAGAGTATTCACGAAATGCCTGGCATCAGTAATTGCTCATTGCAGGCTTCAGGGAATTCAAATTTATCCATACCTGGACGACTGCCTGTTACAAGCGGACAGCAAAGACAAATTAACAAAAGATTTGAAAAAGGTTATTCACCTGCTGCAAGCCCTGGGATACACAGTCAACACAAAAAAGTCAAGGCTGATACCATCCCAAAGGATAACCTTCCTGGGTGCAGAACTGGACACATTAAACCAGATGGCATTCCTCACAGCAGAAAAACAGAAGCAGCTACCACTCTATTTCATGACATTAACAACGCAGAACCAGCTTACAGCAAGGAAAATCCTGCAAGCCTTGGGTTTACATGGCATCCTGCATAATATTAATTCCACATGCCAGACTACATATGAGGAAGTTACAATGGTACCTGAGGAATTTATGGTCTCGGCACAAGCACAGCCTAGAAACCCAAATTCCAATAATTCCATGCCTGAAGCAAGAATTCCAGTGGTGGGCCCAGGCCTGTCAATTGAACAAAGGACTGCCCTTCCACAGGCCTCACCCAAGCCAGACTATCACCACGGACGCCTCAGACCTCGGTTGGGGGGCACACATGGTCGACAAGTGCATACAAGGCTTATGGACTCAAGACCAGATGAACCTACACATAAATCAAAAAGAGATGCTGGCAGTAAAACAGGCAATTCAGACATTCAGACCATTTCTTCAACAGGGTCATTTGCTGATAAGGACGGACAACACCACAGTTATGTGGTATATCAACAAACAGGGAGGCACACATTCATATCCTCTGTGCTGGATGGCAGTGGACCTCTGGAATGTGGCCCTGAGCCTCAGCATTCAGCTCCAAGCAATATTTGTGCCAGGAAAAGAAAATATACTGGCAGACATCTTAAGCAGAACCGCCACGGATGCCCACGAATGGATGCTGCATCCAGACATCTTCAAAACCATCACAAGGAAATGGGGACAACCAGAAATAGACCTGTTCGCATCCCCACACAACCACCAATTGGAAAAATTCTGCACAATGACATACCACCCACTTGCTTGGAAGGTGGACTCCCTATCCTTCAGTTGGGAAAACCTGACAGCATATGCATTCCCACCTCTTCCTTTGATGCACAAAGTGCTACTGAAGATCAAAGAAGATCACCCGAGGATCATCTTGATTGCTCCAGATTGGCCGAGGCAACATTGGTACCCGCTACTGAGGATTATGTCTCGGGAACACGCATGGCCTCTACCCCTACTGCCTCTACTGCTACCACAGAACAAATTCAGAATCCTGCATCCAAACGTGAAAACACTGCAGCTAGCTGCTTGGAACATTACATAAGGAAAAATAACCCGGATTTATCTCAAAGGGTTAAAGACATTATCTTGGAGGCTCGCAGACCCTCAACAAGGAAAACTTATTCAGCAAAATGGAAAAGATATCTCATTTGGAGTGCAACAAAAGGAGTGGGGGCATCATTGCCAAACATAGCTAACATCCTGGAATACTTAGCAGAGCTTTTCCACAAAGGTCTGTCTTACTCCTCCATTAAGATTCATGCATCAGCAATTTCAGCAGAATACAACATGGATCATCCAGTCTTTTCTCAACCTCTACTCAGGCAGTTTCTCAGAGGAATTAAAAATGTAAAGCCACCAAGGAAACCACCATTGCCTACTTGGGACTTGAACTTTGTGTTAGAAAAATTGACACTACCCCCTTTTGAACCAGCAGCAACAGCAGAATTACAGTACTTATCTTGGAAAACTGCATTCCTGCTTGCAATCACTTCAGCTAGAAGGGTTTCTGAATTACAGGCATTAATGGCAGTACAGCCCTTCCATATCTTCCATCAGGATAGAGTGTCCATGAGAACTAATCCTACCTTTATGCCAAAGGTGGTCTCCAGGGTATCATTAAACCAAGCAATACACCTACCAACATTCTTCCCCAACCCGCAGAACAGGGGGGAAAGATTGCTGCATACCTTGGATGTACACAGACAATTGCGCTACTACCTGGACAGAACCAAGAACAATAGAAAAACTGACCAGCTTCTGGTAGCATATGCAACAGGAATGGAAAGAAAAGCAATTTCAAAACAGACTATCTCAAAATGGATAGGAAATTGCATTAGATTCTGTTACTCTTTTCATGGAAAGGCAACTCCAGAAAACATCAGACCTCACTCCACAAGGGCTACAGCCACTACTACAGCTTTCTTACGAGGAGTGGCTACCAAAGACATTTTAGAGGCTGCTACTTGGAGCTCCGTGCATACATTTGCCAAGCATTATAATCTGCCTTTATACTCCAGATCCCGAGCAGGTTTTGCCACTGCTGTTTTGCAAGGGATCTTAACTACACCATAAAACTCTTAGTGCCTCCTTAGTGCCTCCTCCCCCAGTTTGGCTATGGTATTCTACCCATTTGTTAGGACTGCAGATGCATCCTTGAAGGACATAGTACAGTTTTGTACCTACCATAAATGTAGATGTCCGAGAGGTATGCATCTGCAGTCAGGATTACCCACCCTCCTTCCCTCTGTGGTACTCCTAGGGTATTTGCCCATCTTGTAGCTAGCTGGGGAATCTATTATGGTGTATTTGTTTGTATATATGTATATACATGTTTATTTCTATTTGCTCTCTATTGTTTGGAAACATTTGCATTTATCCAAATTTAGCCTTCCTAGAGGGCACCTGGCATCTGGGGCAAGAAACACTGAGGAAAATGGCGTCGGCTGATGCCTTTATACCCGAAGAACTGCAGCTATGACGTCGGGTGAGGTGCGACATCAGCCGAGGCCAGACCCAGACTTTGGAATCCGGCCGACCGAAGGGCTGCCTGAGGCCAGGACAACCCATTTGTTAGGACTGCAGATGCATACCTCTCGGACATCTACATTTATGGTAGGTACAAAACTGTACTTTTATATTCTTAAAAACACAGTAAAATATATATATAAATGTATATTTTATATATTAGATTTTATATTAGGAGCTGTTTTGTGGTTGAGTATTTATAAACTGCTTTTAAATGGAGCGTTACAGGTGAATATAATCTTAATTAAATAATGATGTCATACAGGTTTCAGTATAAATGTTGGTAGTACATTTATGAGATGTAAAAGGTCTGAAGAAGCCCATGAGGGTGAAAGCGCTAACCTGGAATTCTAATAAACCTTGGATTTTATACTATATACTCAAACTATTATTTACATTGCAACTAGTTTTATCTGTGTGGGTTTTGATCGTCGTGGAGTGCTCTGGTGCTGTTTTTTTGTGTAAATAAGGCGTTATGTTCATCTAACAATGACAAAATCCTGGCTATCAATGGTTGTCTAGACTTTCCAGCGTAAAAACATGTACATTGTTGGCACTCTGCCACATAACTGTGGTTGTTAAACAGTAATACTTGAGACAGTTTCACATCACCGTATCCATGTATATGGAAGGTAGACCCTTCCATAACTTGTTTATGTTGGGTGCACATTGTCCACATTTAGTTATATTGCCATTCTCAGTAGGGAGTTTAGACCTTTCCAGTAATGTTTTAAAACAGACATCTTTCATGTAAACTATCCTAGGTAGGTTACCCACAGTATTAAAAGTTCTGAATGATATATTTCAGAAAGTGTATTATAAAAGAGCCACGGGCCATTTTAGCCTGTTATTAGGTAGGGGCCTGCAATACCAGGTGAAAAATATATCTGATGGTCTTGGTAATTTACAGGGTGACTTTAATATGACTCGTGCTTTATCCTTCAACTCCAGTTTGATTTCAAAAAAAAAAAAAAAGAAATTCTTCTATATAACTAGAATATTTTTCCATTAATGAGGAATATTTTAATATTGTGGGTAAATTACCTAGGGTTGTTTACAAGAAATGTCTGTTTTAAAACATTATTGGAAAGATGTTCTTCGTGTTTCACTGTTGCAGTCATCACCTGTGGATTATCCCTGCTATGGTAGCCCTCGGCTGGCCCGAATACCCGAGTCAGTGTTTTTATGCGTTGGCTGCTGTTGCTTGTTGACTGACGTCAGGTCGTCAGTGCTATAAAGCAAGGCAGCCGATGCCAGTACATTAGTCTTTCTTGCCGTGGAGTCTATAGCAGAAGCAGTGCACAAGTGTGCCGGTCGCTACCAGAGTTTGATTTACAGTTGAAACGTCTAAAGCTAAGTACCCTGTTGGGGATCCTATTTTCTTGCACTAACCAATGTCCGAAAAAGTTGACAATTGTCTCCCCTGTGGAAAACCGATCCCGCACAGAGACTTCTATTCATAATGTATCACTGATTTAAGCCCAGACCATGACATCCCCCGTTGCCAGTTCTGTGCCCTCTTTAACGCGAGAACCATTCATCGTAGAGCTCTTATTATAGACAGGTATTTTCATCTTCCATCTTTGATTTCTGAAATGTCATCTGTCAACCAACAATCCATAGACATTCTTAAAAAAAACGTACAGATAAAGATTGAGACAGACCACACAAGGCTAAGTTTTCCAATGACGCTACTGCTGAGCAGGTCGTCGGTTCTCCAGAATTCAGTGAGGTGCTTTCGCAGCCCCTGATGCCCGATACGATATCTATGCAGGCCTCTACCGGGACGCTTTGAGTCCGGTATGCCACAGAAATTTTCTTTGTCTTCCGAGCCTTTGGTTGTCTCTGTCTTGGTTGGGTCTGAAGCCGCGATGCAGGCACCTGCTTCCAAGAAGGCTTTTCGCACTACTGAGTCTTCTCATCCTACTACAGTTTCTCTCAGACCGATGGATACTCTTAGGCCTAGAAGCCAGGCCACTCCTAGAAAATTTACCTCTAGCCACCATCTTACTCCTGTTCCACCACCCCAAGCCAAAATGTTTAAAATGACAGAGGATCTCATCTCCCTTATCAGGGGCAGTCAGGCCACAACTTCTAAAAGGAAAAGACACTCCTCTCCTGAAATATTGACAGAACGGGATTCTGAGGAATCTGATTATTCAGATTTTGAAGAGGAACAACAACCTCTGACTGCTTATGAGGATTCAGATGCAGAGGAATCCATTCCTTCTGCCTTCCCACCAGAAGATCCTTCCTTTGGGGAAACCCTTTATACCCTCAGGGAACATTTCCACTGGGAATCCCAGCACTTCCCCCCAGTCTAAGAAAAGACTAAGAGAGTTTCTAGACCTGCCCCAGCACAGACCCTTGATCATCCCCCCATCTTAGAGGTGGTGTATGTTGTTTCCCATGAATCCAGCTTAGCCCCTGACACCCTCCCACCTGCTCCCAGTAAACCTGACCGGTATTAGAGTACCAGATTCTCACAAATACCTGTACAGAAATCCTGTTGCAGACCTGGAGGTCATTACACAGGGACCTAAAGGAGCTAAGGCTAGTTCTGCTAAGAATTCTATTTCTTCTACCAAGGATTCGAGAGCTGTGGACAGATGGGGTAAAAAAGTATACACCTTTGCAACCTTAGCTATCAGAGTACTCAACTGTCAGTACCTTATGTTAAAATATCAACAACACACTTTGGAACTATTAAAGCAAAAGATTTCAACATTTCCCGACTGTGCCAATTCGAAAGAGTTAGATTTACTGCACTCTACTTGTCAAGTGGCCAAACACTCATTGCACTGTGGATATGATGCCCTAGAAGCCTCAAGCAGGGCAGCAGTGTCAGGATCTGTCATTAGGAGATGTGCATGGCTGAAGGAACAACCATTTCCTGATCATATCAAGTCTAAATTAATTGATGCACCTTTGGATAAGGACAGCTTTTTGGAGTAAAAACAGAAGAGGAGCTTAAAAAGATGGAAGACAAAGCAAAATCTATGCAAACAGTAAAATATTTCTTTCAGGTACAACCTCCTAGGTTCAGCAGGAATTTCCCCACTAAGTACTGGTCCTTTCCTGCACCTAGCAGGGACAGACCACCCAGGCAGCTATCCCAGGGATGGTAGAGAATGAAACACTGGACCACTTCCACCCCAAAGGCAGGGAATGCTAAGCCATCCTTTGACAAAAACTCTGTGACTCCCTATCCCCTCTCTGCCCTCCTTTCACTCACCAAAAGCTAGGAGGAAGGCTCTCCCTCTGCAAAGAAAATTGGCTTTCTGTTACAAAGGATCAATGGGTCTTAAAGATCATTTTCAGGGATACAAATTCTCTTTCAGTGAACTCCCAGTTCCAAGAGGGTACCCAGACTTGCCTCCAAATCAGTGGACAGAGGCACTGAAACAAGTCCAAGCTCTCATATCCCAAGGGGCAGTAGAACCTCTCCCCTCAGATCAAACAGGCAAAGGCTTTTATTCCAGACTATTCCTTGTTCCCAGAAAAGAGGGCACTTGGTGCCCCACCCTGGATCTATCCATTCTGAACACCTCCCTGGTGGTCCCCACATTCAGAATGCTAACTTTGCACACTTTCTGCCTATGCTGACAAAAATCCCAGGTTAGTGACCCTAGATCTAAAAGATGCTTACCTCCACATCCCCATAAGGAAATCCTGCAGGAAATTCCTGCACTTCAGAGCAGGCTCACAATGCTTTCAGTTCTCTGCGCTACCCTTTGGCTTATCTAATGCTCCCCGGGTATTCACCAAATGCTTAGCCCTGGCCATAACATTTTGCAGACAGAGAAATGTACAGATTTACCCTTACTTGGATGACTGTTCTCATTCAGGCAGAATGCAAAGAAAAGCTGCTCCAGGACCACCTCTTTATCAGAACCCTTCTAACCTCTTTAGGGTTCACCATCAACGAGAAGAAATTAAAGCAAACACCCTCAAGGAAGATCATTTTCTTGGGAGCACTGCTGGACACTGTATCCCAAATGGCCTTATCCCCAGAAAAGCAGAGCTTCCTGCCTCTCCACTTTACCCAGCTGGCTTCCAGAAGTCACCTCACCCAGCTGGCTTCCAGAAGTCACCTCACTGCAAGGAAGTTCCTGCAAGCCTTGGGGTACATGGCGTCTTGCATCCTCCTAATTCCTCTGGCCAGGCTTCATATGAGAAAACTTCAGTGATATCTAAAGAACCTTTGGTGTCAACACTCATAGCTGCTGGAGACCTCTCCCTCTGACCCCATGTATAAGGGCTGAGTTTCTCTGGTGGGCAGGGGTCTGTGCCAAGAACAAGGGTCTTACCTTTATCCTCCACCCAACCAGGTAGACCATCACCACCAAAGCCTCAGACATTGCTTGGGGCGCTCACCTGACAGGCAGGTACACCCAAGGTCTTTGGGATGCCCAGCACCTTCCCTTACACATCAACCAGAAGGAAATTATGGCAGCACAGAAAGCTCTGACATCCTTCAAACCCCATCTCAGGCCAGGGGTTCTCCTTATCAAAACAGACACCACCACGGTAATGTGGTACATCAACAAACCGGGAAGGACCCAATCTTACCCTTTGTGCAGGCTAGCCATGAACCTCTGGCTGATGGCCTCCTCCTTGGGATTACAACTAATAGCCCAGTACCTACCAGGGGTCAACAACACCCTGACAGACCACTTAAGCAGAAACTTACTGGACCCCCACAGATGGCAGCTCCACAGAAAAAACTTTTTGCAAGTCACTCGAGTGGGGAACTCCAGAGGTGGATCTCTTTGCTTCACGTCTCAACCACCAGCTGAAAAAATTCTGTACCAGGGAGTATCACCACCTAGCATGGAAGGTGGATGCCTTGACCTTCCCCTGGAACTCCCTCTTTGTGTACGCTTTCCCTCCTCTGCCCGTTATTCCTAAGGTACTGATCAAGATAAGGGAGGAGAGATCAAAGGCCATGTTCATTGCCCCAGATTGGCCGAGACAGCATTGGTACCCCTTACTGCGCAGCCTGACATTACAGCCTCCCGGGCAGCTTCCCCTGATCTCAGACCTCTTGACTCGGGTGCGGTGGGGGGGGGGGGGTGGCACCCAGACTTGCAGACTCTCTGTCAGCATGGCTAATACTCTAAAGGCAAACAGGAGGCCCCTGTTAAGCAAACAGGTACTAGACATCACCACAGAGGCCAGAAGGCCCAGCACCAGAAAATCTTGCACAGGGAAATGGAAAAGATTCTGCTCCTGGAGCCAGTCCAGAGGGGGCACTCACAACCTTCCATCCCTCTTATCCTGGACTACCTGAGTTACTCAATACTGGCCTCTTTCTCTTCTATTAAAATCCATGCCTCAGCTATTTCAGGACATTTCGATACATATCAGCTCCTGTTCTCACATCCTTTGATTAAACAATTCTTCAGAGGGTCTTCTAATGTCAGACCTCCCAGAAGGCCACCCACGCCAGCCTGGGACCTGAATTATGTTTTGGAAAAACTAACCTTACCACCCTTCCTTCGTACCTGCTGCTTCAGCAGAACTGAGACACGTCTCCTGGAAGACTGCTTTCCTACTAGCTATCACCTCAGCCAGAAGGGTTTCAGAACTTCATGGACTGATGGCCATTGAGCCCTTCATCATTTTCCATGCGGACAGTGTCTCTCTGAGGACTAACCCCCTCCTTTATGCCCAAGCTGGTATCTAATGTGACTCTCAACCAGGCCATACATCTACCCACCTTCTTTCTTAACCCTCAAAACAGGGAAGAAAGAATTCTGCACTCACTAGACATGCACAGACAGCCTAGATATTACCTGGACCATACTTAACCCTTCAGGAAAGACCAACTTCTTGTCAGCTTTGCCCCAGGGGCAGAGGGGAATCCCATTTCCAAGCAAACCATTTCCAAATGGATATCGCACTGTATCCATTTCTGCTACAGATTATATTGGAAACCACCCCCTAAGTCTATTTGTACCCATTCAACTAGGGCAGCCTCCACTTCCACAGCATTCCTCAGAGGAGTGCCCACCAGGAACATCTTGGAAGCTGCCACCTGGACTTCTGTCCTTAACTTTATAAAGCATTACCCACCTACCTCTTCTCTAAGGCTTGGGCAGGGTTTGTATCTGCAGCTCTGCAGGGCATGCTGTCCCATGCGTAGGTCTCTTACTAACCCTACCATTCCTCTCTTCCGCTTTGGGAATCCTCCCACAGGTGATGACTGCAACAGTGAAACACGTGGAACATAGTACAGTTGTGTACATTTGTCATAAATGTAGATGTTTGAGTGTATTCACTGTTGCAGTCCTGGTTTCTCTCCTTCCTTCCCCCTTGTATCCTCTTTCCTTAGGGAGACATAAGCTTCTTATGGTGGCTTTTAGCCACCAGGACCACTTTACCATATTTCCTTGGGCTGTTTAGGGCAAGAGCAACTGATGTAATTGTGTTGGCTGCCTTGCTTTATGGCACTGACAACCTAACATCAATCAACAAGCGACAGCAGCTGACGCAGAAAAACATTGACTCTGGTATTTGGGCCAGCCAAGGGGGCTACCACAGCAGGGATAACCCACAGGTGGTGACTGCAGCAGTGAATGCACTCAGTCTACATTTATGGTAAGTGTACACAACTTTACTTTCTAAACTCACTTGTGAGAATGGCAATATGGTTAAATGTGGACAGTGTACCCAATGTAAATACATTATGGAAGGGTCCACATTGTTTATACACAAATAATGTGATGTGAAATTGTGCCACAATTATTGTTTTAGCACTGGAGTTATCTGGCATAGTGCCAACAATGTACATGTTTTTACATTGGTAAGACTAGACAGCCATTGATGGCCAGGATTTATTGTCATCATTATGACATCAAAAAACAAGATGAACATAACACCTTATTTATAAGCACATCACTTCCTTTAGTTCCCATAGATTTGGCTTTTATGTCATTGATCATGTCCAATTGGGTAACGGGGGGAGGGGAGGGGCGAGGATTTGATGATTTCCCAGAGCTGAAGGAACTTAATTGGCAGTTGAAAACAAATGCAACAGTGTTTCCAGGGTTGAACGATACAACCTCCATTAGTAGTGTATTATGGCTCAAAGCCTTTTCTTTATGATCTTTGGGGTCTCTATACAATTGTTTTGTCTATTTCATAGTTGGTTTTATGCATTCATTTTGTTCCTTGTATTTCATTTGATTTTTTTTTCTGGATTTATGAGTGTGCTAAGGATAGTACTTGTAATGTTAAGGATTTTTGTGTAATTATTGGAATGTTTCTTTAAACTTAGAAGGGTTTGTTGTTTAGAGGGGTAATGCGGTTTTATTGAGATAATTAATTGTGTCAGTTTGTATTTGAATGTGTTCTGATGAAGTCAGTTTTACCTGAATGAAAGCACTAAACTAGTGATGATAAAGTAGTCTAAGTGGCATTCCACTCCCAGCTTTGTCACCTTATTCACAAAGTATGGAACAAATTACCACTACAGGTCAGGTGATATATTAATTTGGCTGGCTAGTCTTGACGATTGGATGATAGACATTTACCGCGAATTGTATATAGTCTTGCTTGGTTTGGGAGTTGAGCATTGTTAGGTGCTTGAAACAGGTGGCAAGGTGTTTTAAGTACCTACATGAAACATGAATGGAAGCCACATCTGCTATGTGGTTAAAACTAGTCTATTTGTATACATTTTAAGGTGCTACTTCCTTTCGACTGAGTCAGCTGGAGGCAACATTCCCCTCCACCTGGCCAGTCTGTATGACCAGACATCTCACACATCCAGTTAAACAGCATATTTATAAAACAGCATGTAACTTTTGCAAGTTTAACCCAGAAATATTCATTACTACACCATCATTTATTAACTGGAACTTCCTAAAAATCCTCCCCTTAGAAGATGCTGTAAATAAATTCAATACAACTTTTCTAAATATCCTAAATAACCTTACATCTCCTAGAAGGAAGAAACTAAAAACAAATAATGCAGTTTAGCTATCCAAAAAGAATATAGAATGCTAATGCAGGATAGAGCGAAAGCATGGAAAGAAAGGCAGAAATGTGAAACCTCTCAATATCTTAAATTTCAGAATGTTTCGCTTTCATACCTAAAAGCAAAAAAATCTATATACTATAACAACTTTCAGAATAATACTAAACACAGCCCTAAAAATTTTTGGACATCCATTAAAGCAGTCTTGCATTCCAGCCAAATCTTCAACCCAAACCCCTCTTCCGATAACTCACCACTCAAAACTGCAGTACAGTTCAACTCTTACAGATAGTATAGTATCTGTAACCAAGGATTCCTCAACATCTAATCCCAACCCTGCCCAACAGCCACATATCACATCCGCTTTCATCTTCAAACCTATTCCCACATCCTATATAAAGTTGCTCTCAAACTCAAACCACGCTCTGCTTCAGATAATAAACTTCCAAATGAGTACCTAAAAATAGCCAGTAGCATTGTCTGTCCTGTCTCAGTCCGGGTCTATATTGAATCAGCGAACGCTTACAAAAGTGAAGGCTGATTCATTGACCCTATTTAAGCAAAAGCTTACAATTCCGAACACTCAACAGCGATTTTTTTTTCCCCCAGAGAAAAAAATTGCTGTTCCACAAAAAAAAAAAAATCTTTAAACAGTATGTAATGTGGGAGGCTTCAACCCCCACACCCTCCTACTTAAACATATCAACTCCAAGATCACACCACAGTGGAGGAAATGGCAAACTCCTGAAACCGGCCCAGCAGTTTTTTTCCCTGGGAAAAAAATCCCTGTTCGGGATTGTAAGCTTTCGCTTATATAGGGTTGGTGAATGAGCATTCGCTTTAAGTGTTCGCTGATTCAGTATAGACCCCTCAGTCCTTATAAGTAAGTCAATCTAGGAATCCCACATTGCCTATCTCTGAAAAAAGTTAGACTAACACACTGCACAAGGGAGGAAATTCAACAGACATTAATAACTTTAGACCTATAGCAGTCTTCTCTCCCCTAGCCAAAATACTTGAAAGAATTACTCAGCAATATTTGCTAGATTATCTCCTACAGGAATAACTCCTATCCCTTACAAAACATGGCTTCTGTCCTTCCCTTAGTACTAGCACTGTCCTTCTAACTTGTATAGATGCTATCAATAAAACGGAGTCTCACTAAAGACTATGACGCATTTTCTTTTGGCAAACTTCTACTTCAAATGCCCTCACTAGGTCTCTTTCAGCCCACCTTTCTGTGATTCATAAGCTACCTGCCCAGTAGGTATCCGTCAGTAAAGTGACACTCCATGCACTCTCCTTAACTCCCAGTCACCACCGGTGTACCACAACTCTCTAGCCTTGGTTCCTGTTTAAGATTTTCACCAATGTCTTCTATACATCAAATCCCTCTCTCATGAAAAAACAAAATTTTAAGTCCCCTCTCTGATAATACAACCATTGAAGTCACTTCTTATAGCAAATTATTAAGGGTGATAGTGGATAAGTTAACATTTGACCAGGACTTCCAAGATGGCTGCACATTAACAGCTTGTTTCTAGCTCTCCCAGTTTGAAAACAGAAACTCAGCAGAGAAGACCAGTAGACGTGTGTTTATGGGTAAATTCCAGTAACTGACTAGTAAGTGCACTGCCTGGATGCCAGGAATAAAGGAATACAGAAGATCTGGAAAAAATCTGCTACAAAAGGTGAGGAAGAAACGCTGACTGAGTAAAGTTCTGCAGTTCAGCAAAAAGCAGTGCAACCTTCAGACATGACTTCCAATAACCTACAGGAAGATATGACAACTGCTTACACACCTAGTTAAAATAAAAAAAACACTGATGGAGTATATCAACACAAACAAGAAAAGGCTGGAAAAATGGAAGAAGCCTTATACAGATATTCAGATGAGATGGTAAAGGTGCAAAAATTGGAGGTCAAAATGAAGAAAATGCTGACTGAATATGAGACTTCTCAGGAAGAGATGCTTCAAAAATAATAGAATTAGAGGGCAGAACACATAGGGAAAACCTGAGATGTTCAGCTGTACCAGAGAAGCTGCTAGGAACAGACTGCATCAATTTTATGAAAGAGCAAATAAGCAACTAGACTGGTATTCCACAGCAGGAGGAGTTAATTGAAAGGGCACACTGTGTGTAAGCTGTAAACCTGGCTGTAAAGCAGCCTAGACCTTTAATAGTAAAGATGCAATCCTACCAGCAGAAGGAGTTGATTTTGACAAAACTGTGGCAGAAGACAAAGTACTAAAAGTGGAAGACAGCAGAGTGTTTGTGGAGAATGATATTGTGCACCATACAGAAGAAGACTGTCGAGATGCAGATGTGAGATTCAACTGCTTTACCTAGCTGTCTCCAAGATATTCTTCCCTGGAGGGACAAAATCATTTTGATGAAGTACATGCTAAGGAAGAAATACAGAAGTTTGTCCAACAAAAAGTAAGATATGAAACAAGGAGATTCTGTTTCTTGTTCTTCTGGTAATAAAGACCACAGACTACCTGTGAAACCTTTTCAAAATTTTCAACGGAAAATGTTGGAGAGAAGGAAGGGAGCACAAGAGTGACTAGAAGAACCAAGAGTACGTTGGAAATGAAGCAGAGACAGGATGTCAGAGATGCAGTAATAAAATCAGTAACTTAATATGGGATTACAATGCAATAGTTATATTTTTGAAATTTGACAGAACAAGAAAATCTGGAAATATTGGACTTTTTCAGAATTTGCTGTACTTGTGGGGGACTCTAAACCATATGCCCTACTTCATGTCATTAATATTTGGAAAATTGCTTTGGGGAGGGGAAGAGGAGGGAGAAAGTTAACTGTAATTAAAGATTTTTTTCTTGTAGTACTAATTTTATGGCATGTGATTTTCCTTACATGCTCTAAAATATTTATTTGACATTTGTTTACTCGGATGATCGGACTGGGTCAAAAACGTTTTTCTAATTTTTATTGAGTTATAAATTGGTAACAAAAGATTATCATAACAGGGTACATGTAGGAATTGCGTTGATACACAATTTATTAAACAATAAAAAATATAAACTATTTACAAGTTGCTGTCTTGTATAAGAAAGAATTCAGGTATTTAACGCATTTATATTTCATGACTGGTTTAATGTCCATTTGTTCAACAAATTCTTGAGTTTCACCCACAAATTTTAAGAAAAATAACCCATTTTCAGTGGAGGCCCAGGGAGAAATGCTCCAAATTATAGAGATGTACAAACTTTGAAGAAATAAAAAAACAGAGATATGGAATTATAAGAGTCTCAAGACGTGGAATACAGGTTTACAAATAAAGTAGAAGTTTTACAGTAACATGATAAATGCTAGTAGTCCAAGAATTAAACACATTGCTGTGAGTGTTTGGTAACTAGTCAAAGTAAGTTTTTTGTTATTTTTAACTGCAATATTGATTGTAAACAGTTGCTGCTGTTTTTTTTTTTCTTTCTCTTTTCTGTTTTAAGAAATCTAGGCACTACAGTGCAACAAAAACTGGTTAAAAAGCACGATAAAAGAAAAATTAATACAATCATTCCTCCATGCAAGAATAAGGAAAAGCACATTAAAGACCTTGGATTGCTTTAGTAACAAGTTTTGAGAGAGAGCAACTAAATTAAAAAAAACATTGAATATTATGATTTTTTTCTAGCAAAAAACATGTATGCTCAGTAACAATTCTGCAGCTGGTCTTCACATTTCCATGGCAGCAATCTGGTAAAAGGAAACTGACTGCTTAGTTCTCATGTCTCCATGGAGACAATCTGGTAAACAGAAACTGGCTACAGTCTGGTGGAGAGTGATTGCCTGAGGGAAAAATGGTTAGGACATAATGTTCTCTGAAAGAATTCAGGGTTTTTCCCAGCTGGAAATGCTATAAAGATCAAGTTTTTATAAAGCAGGTAAATGGAAAATAATGTTATATTATAATGTTTTTTTCTGGTTAACAAGGTATCCTTAGCAGGTTTGTATCCGGTTTGCATGTCACTAGAAGATAATCTGATGAAGAGAAATGGCTTGGAGAAAGTGTTTACTGAAAGTATTCAAGTATTTTCTCAGCTGGGAGAGCTATAAAGATACGACAAAACCAGATAGCACTTTACTAAAAGCACAGGCTTATACCATGCATCTTAGCATGACTAACCTTTCTTTTTGGTTAAATCTAGCCTGCCTGTGTAGCAGTCAGTTTAGACCTCTTGTTCTTAGGAAGCAAAAACGTCAATATTTGAAGATATACATAGTTTTGTGTGTGATTAAATTAATAGGTTTTAGCGGGATATTGGTGAGTTGTTTTTTTTTTTTTTTTGGAGGACTTTCAGTAAAAAAAATGTTCTCTGAGTTGTGATATAGGCTGAAATGGATATGACAAGAAACAAATATATAAAAGATCAATCTGCCAAACAGTATATGCATGTAACATAAAGGCTGGAATTAGATGTTTAACAAAAAATACATAAAAGGTGGTAATTGTGTAAGAAAATTATGCTATCTGTAATGTCTTCCAGTCTAAATAGTCTTACAGATAAGTACAAAAAAAGAGAGAGTAGTGAACTGTATTAAATAATGCAGAGCGCAAATAACTGTGCTACAGGAGATGCACCCAAAAAGAACTGAACATTTGAATTTGATAAAGAAATGTTTTCAGATGGTTATTCAGCAGAATATCTGGGGCAAAGGTAAAGGAGTACTTACATTAATTGCAAGAGGAGCTGCGGTAGTGATAGAAGAGGAAATAAAAAGACAGTAATGGAAGCTGTATAGTACTAAGGTGCTACTGGCAAGGGAGGAGGATTACACTGGTATGTATTTATATTCCACCTAAAACTGCTGTACTAGAACTTAAGAAAATTCTGGGAGAAATAATCAGCTTTTAGGAGTATTACTTATAGGTGGGACTGGGATTGAGTTTGCAACATTGACGATGTGTCTGGGGGCCTAGAAGGGAAAATATAACAAAGGAGGGTAGATTTTGAAGAGGTTTATGAAAATGTTTGGCATGGAAGATGTGACTTGAGTACTAGGAATTTAGAGTGAATTGACATATTCTCCGAGATAAAAAAAACTGGGCTAGACTAGATAGAATTTATCTCACAGGAACATGTGCATTTATTTGAAGGTCTTGAAACACTCTTTTTCAGATCAAGTGCCAATAATAACTAAAATAAAAACATGGGGTAATGAAATAAAAATGAGACACTGACGCTTTCCCACCCGTATGCTGAAAAGAGAGGAATTTCAGGAATGGGTTTTGGAAACAATTCAGGAGCTATTACAGAAGACAGAACATCCGTCTGAAAATATAGCTTGGGAGTGGGATAAAATTAAAGTGGAGTTTAAAGCTAGGGTGGTAGTAAAGGAGAGGGAGATATGTTGTAGAAGTAATAAGAATTGTTTAGAGGGACTGACAAATGTTAAAGTATTGCAGAATAGGAGGACTCCCTCAGAACAAGATGAGGAGCAACTGCAGAATGCTAAACAGAAAATAAGGGATTACCGTGATAATATGCAAGAGTTTAGAAAGATTGCTGTTAAGCAAATGTTTTTTGATAATTCTAGAGCACAGAATATTTTAGCTCAGTGACTCGGGCAACAGAAATTGGTAAGGGCTGTTACCAAACCTTAAGGAGCCTATAACAAGGAAGATAACAAGAAGTCCTGTAGAAGCATTGGAAATATGTTGGAGACTTTATGGAAGTTTGTATGGAAATCAAAAAAAATGTACAGTTGGAAATGTTTATGGAAGAAATACATTTATTTATAGGTTCATAGGTTGGCCCTACGGCCTATACAAGCCTAGCCATAACAATTCCCCGGCTATTTCTTCCCACACTATTTACTTCCCTGGACCCCTGTATAGCAGGGTGACTGATGTGATCCCCGGGGTGAATTTCCTTTCTCCCAAACAATCGTCAAGGTTTCTTTTGAAGAAGGCCAAAGAGGCACTCTGCTTTACATGACATGTATGGGTAATCTGTTCCAGAGTCTGGGGAGTCTCTGGGTCAGGAACATATCCCTCCAGCATGATGTTCATTGTGTTTCACTGTTGCAGTCATTACACTTGGGTTATCCTGCTGGCAGGCTACCCGCAGTCGGTCTGAATTCCAAAGTCTAGGTCTGGCGTCGGTTGCTGTCGCCTCTTCCCTGACATCAGTGCACCAGGGATATAAAAGATGCATCCGACGCCATTTTCTTCATTCTTTCTTGCCGCGCGGAGCCCGTAGCAAAAGCAGTTCGCAAGTGCCGGTCAGCCGACTACTGAGATTTTCAAAATCGAATTTCAGATCCGAAGTCTTCATTAAAGCTAACTACCCCGTTGGGGAAACTTTTTTCTTGCTCCAGTCTGATGTCAGAAAAAGTTAACAATTGTATTTCTTGTGGGAAGCAAATACCTCATAAGTATTTTCATTCTTACTGTATTCCTTGCCTAGGCCCTGATCACAGCGTTGCTAGCTGTCGGTTTTGTGCTAGATTTAACCAACGCACTATTAAGCGTCGGTCTGATTTTGCCTTTCATTACTTTGGCCGAAGATTCAATTATATAATGCCGTCGGAACAGCCAACGACCGGAGTTGATAAAAAGCGCAAGGAAAAAGACAGGCATCCAAGGTCCAAAACCGACGCCGAGGCTTCCGCTAAGCCAGTCGCCGGTTCTCAGTGAGGCGCTTTCGCAGCCCCTGGCACCCGCTACCTCAGAGCCACAGACCGCTGATGACTCCCACATGGAGCCAGCTAGGCTTCTGGATACTCAACGTATTGGACACTCTGAAACTCTCCCCTCAGATGGGTCCAGAGCCGCTGAGCAGGCATCGGCTTCTAAGAGTGTTTTCAGACCTACTCAGTTATATGTAAAGACTACTTCAGCTTCCAAAGCAAAGACTAAAGCAGTTCTAAAGACAAAGAAACAAGTACAGCATTCTCCTGGACAGACTACCATGCCTAAAAAACAGATGCTCAAAATGGCCGAAGACCTAATTACCTTGATCAGGGGTTCCCATCCCCCTCCTGCCAAGAGGCCTAGGCAAGAGACAGAATATGAATCTTCAGATCAGGTTTCCATTTCCTCTGACTCCTCTTCTGAACAGGAATACTGTCTTCCTCCTTAAGAGGATTCTGATACTTAAGAATCTATCCCTTCAGCCTCACCACCTGAGGATTATTCATTTGTGGAAACCCTGCATACCATGAGGGAGTACTTCCACTGGGAGAGCCAAGACTACACAGAATCTAAGAAAAGGCTGAGAGATTTTCTTTTACTACCTCAGCACAGGCCTTTGGCTATTCCTCCTGTGTTAGACATTGTAGATGATGTATTTTCAGAGTCCGGACTTTCTCCTGACTCTCTACCTCCTGCCCCTGTTAAACCAGGCAGAGATACTACAGGGTTCCAGATTCACATACATTTCTTTATAAAAACCCTGCTGCTGACCCAGAAACTATTTCACAGGGTCCCAAAGGGGTCAAGCCTTCTACTGCAAAAAACCCTATCCCCTCTGATAGAGATTCAAGGGCTCTAGACAGACTGGGAAAAAAAGGTTTACACTTCTGCTACTTTGGCTATGAGGGCTTTAAATTGTCAATTTCATATGCTTAAATATCAGCAATACTTAATGTCACTGCTAAAACAGAAAATGTTGTTAAATTCTGATTGTACAGAAAGTAAGGAAATGCAGGATTTATTGCATGCAACTGAACAAGTGGGAAAGCATACATTTCAATGTGGTTTTGATTCTCTGGAGGCCTCTTGTGGGGCTGCAGTTACGGGTTCTGTCATTAGGAGGGGCATGCTTGGTTAAAGGAACAGAATCTGCCTGATCATGTTAAAGCAAAATTACTAGATGCTCCATTACAGCGTGATACCTTGTTTGGTGTGAAAGCAGAAGAGGTGTTGAAGAGAATGGAGGACAAAGCGAAATCTATGCAAACAGTAAAGGATTTCTTACAGGTACAGCCACCCAGATTTAGCAGGAACTGGCCTACTAAGAATTGGTCCTTTCCCGTGTCAGACAGACCACAAAGAGGCAGATACAGATGCCCCAGAGGCAGATACAGATGCCCCAGAGGCAGATACAGATGCCCCAGAGGCAGATCCCAGCCCCAGGGCTCATACAGGCCTAAACAGTGGGGCGCTTCTACCTCCAAAAGTGGAGAAGACAAATCACAGCCATACAGGAAACAGTCCCAATGACTTTCCTCTGCCAGCACCAAACACTTATCTTTTGGCAGCCCCCTTAGGGGGAAAACTAGCAATTTGTTCTCAAAATTGGCACATGATCACCCAGGACAAATGGGTCTTGAATATAGTGTCCCAGGGCTACAGGTTCCACTTTCATACCCTGCCAAGGGCAAAAGGTATGCCAGACCTGCCACACAATCAATGGGCAGAGGCACAAAAACAAGTTTCGTCAGTCATGGACATGAGGGCCATTCAGCAAGTACCACAGCAAGAGCAGGGACAAGGATTTTACTCAAGACTTTTCTTGATATACAGAAAAGACAAAGCCTGGAGACCAATACTGGACCTGTCTATTTTAAATACATTTCTGGACGTTCCAAAATTCAAAATGTTGACTGCAGCAGCTTCTGCCCATGCTGGGCAAGAAGGCTTGGCTTGTAACTTTGGACCTAAGAGGCATACCTGCATATTCCAATCAGACAGTCTTGCAGAAGATACCTCAGATTCATAGCTGGCTCAATGCACTACCAATTCTCTGCACTGCCCTTTTGCTTATATACTGCGCCCAGGGTCTTCACAAAATGCCTGGCACCAGTAATTGCATTTTGCAGACAAAAAGGAATTCAAATATATCCTTACTTGGACGATTGCCTTATTCAAGCAGGGAACAAGGACATTCTACTAAAGCATCTTGCGTTTGTAAAAAGATTACTAAATTGCCTAGGGTACACAGTAAACGAAAAGAAATCAAAACTAGTACCCTCTCAAGAGATAATATTCTTGGGTACAAGCTTAAATACTACTGCCCAGATGGCTTATCTCACGCCAGACAAAGGCAACTGACTTATTACTTCAAAATGTTGGCAACAAAGACCCAGTTATCTGCAAGGAAAATTCTGCAGGCTTTGGGCTTCATGGCATCCTGCATTCTACTAATTGCATATGCCAGACTGCATGTGAGGAAACTACAATGGTATCTAAAAAGTGTTTGTACTCAACAGTGTCACAGCCTGGAAACATTAATTAACCTCATTCCTTGCCTGCAACAGGAGTTTCGATTGTGGGCACAGGCCTGTCACCACAGCAAGGGACAGCCATTCACCCTACCCCCACAGCCAGGCAGTCAATAACAGATGCATCAGATTATGCTTGGGGGGCCCACATGGCAGGAAAATGTATTCAGGGCACATGGCCCACAAGCCAAAGGCATCTTCATATCAATCGAAAAGAGATGCTAGCTGTTCAGAATGCACTGACAGCTTTCAAGGATCTACTCCATCCAGGACAGCTACTGATAAGGACGGACAATACTACAGTCATGTGGTACATAAACAGGGAGGCACTCATTCCTACCCCCTCTGCAGACAAGCCATGACTTTGTGGGGCACAGCATTGACTTGTCAAGTACACCTGCAAGCACAATTCCTGCCAGGAAAGAAAAATACTCTGGCAGACGACCAAAGCAGAAACCTTACGGATCCCCACGAGTGGAAACTGGATCCACAAGTCTTCAGCATGATAACAAAGAAATGGGGATGCCCAGACATCTATTTACCACCCCTCACAACTGCCAACTACAGAGATTCTGCACAAGGACGTATCACAAGCAAGCATGGAAAGTGAATGCTCTATCATTCAGCTTGAAAACCCTAACAGTATATGCCTTTCCTCCTCTGCCTCTCCTCCCCAAGGTACTCCTAAAGGTCAGACAAGAGAAGCCAAAAAATGATTCTGATTGCTCCAGACTGGCCCCGCCAGCACTGGTACCCAATCCTAAAGAGCTTGTCTCAAGGCCCTGCCTGGACATTGCCTCTAATTCCTCATTTACTGATCCAACAAAACAATCAGATCCTGCACAGCAATCTCAGAACCCTAAATCTGGCAGCATGGCGGATAATGTAGCCATTCAGAGCACTCCTCTCTCAAAAACAGTGATGGATGTTATTTTGGAGGCCAGGAGGCCCAGTACCAGAAAATCTTATGCAGAAAAATGGAAAAGATTCTGTGCTTGGAACCAGGCACAAGGAATTGACATGTTTGTACCAAATATTCCTCATATTTTACAATACCTAACTGAGATGCTAGACAAAGGCTCATCCTTTTCATCAATTAAAATCCATGCCTCTGCCATTTCAGCTCATTACAATACGGAACCATCAATTTTTTCACATTCATTGCTAAGACAGTACCTCAGAGGGGCCAAAAACATAAGACCTCCAAGGAGAGCACCAATACCTGCATGTGACCTCAATTATGTCTTGGAAAAACTCACACTGCCGCCTTTTGAGCCAGCCAATACAGCTGAAATAAAGTTCTTATCTTGGAAAACAGCTCTGCTCCTAGCAATAACCTCTGCAAGACGAGTGTCAGAGTTGCAGGCACTCATGGCTGTGGAACCTTTTATCATTTTCCATCTGGACAGGGTCTCTCTGAGGACGTACCCAACATTTATGCCTAAGGTAATGTCCCGTGTGGCCCTTAACCAAACCATTAATTTGTCTACCTTTTATCCAAACGCACAGAATTAGGGTGAGAGACTCCTGCATTCTTTGGACATACACAGACAGTTACGCTTCTACTTGGACAGAACTAAAGCTTTCAGGCAGAATGAGCAACTGTTAGTAGCATATGCTGCAGGATCACAAGGAAAGGCTATCTCAAAGCAGACTATTTCAAAATGGATAGGCCACTGCATTCGTTTCTGCTATTCACAACATGGCAAATCAGTGCCTAAGGCCATTAGGCCTCACTCTACCAGAGCAGCAGCCACTTCAGCAGCCTTTCTCAGAGGAGTACCAACCAAAGACATTTTAGAGGCTGCAGCTTGGAGTTCAGTGCACACTTTTACCAAGCACTACCACTTACCTCTCTACTCTAAATCCAGAGCAGGCTTTGCCACTGCAGTTCTACAGGGCCTTATAGCCTCTCCTAATCCTATTTAGACCCAGCCACCCAACCTCAGCTTTGGGATTCAACCCAAGTGTAATGACTGCAACAGTGAAACACTATGAACATAGTACAGTTGTGTGTGTGTCTTTTGGCTTTTCCCGGTTAGGGATCGGCACAGCAGAACTCCGGTCCGCTAATGATTGACAGTAGATTTTTACATGCCGAGTTGCCAGCTCTGACGCACAGCCTTCAACGAAGGTACGCCCATTCACTCATGTCTCCACACAGAAGACGCTCTAGCTGAGAATCGAACAGGACAACGTCATACTGTGAGGCGACAACACTACCGCAGCACCAACACTGCAGTTTGTGTACCTACCATAAATGTAGATGTTAGAGTGTATTCACTGTTGCAGTCCAGGTTACCCACCCACCATCCCCCTTTTCTTTGCTGGGACTTATCTATACTTCTCTGTCCTATACAACCTATGTGATGTATTTGCTTATAGATGAAGAAAATGTTTATTTCTGTGCATGCGTACTTATTGGCATAATTTTCAGCCTACCAATTTGGGGGCACCCGACATCTGGGGCAAGAAAAAGTGAAGAAAATGGCGTTGGCTGCATCTTTTATACCCCTGGTGCACTGACGTCAGGGAAGAGGCAACAGCAACCGACGCCGGACCTAGACTTTGGAATTCAGGCCTACTGTGGGTAGCCTGCCAGCAGGATAAGCCAAGTGTAATGACTGCAACAGTGAATACACTCAACATCTGCATTTATGGTAGGTACACAACTGTACTTTTTGTTTATTGTGATGACAAGGTTTAGATCCCTGGAGCGTGTGGCTCTGAGGGATTGGGATTTGTTTAAATGTAGCATGTCCAACAGCTCTGGGTTTGATATGGTCTTGTATGTTAAGCAGAGAGCACCTCTGAGTAGACGATATGCGACAGAGTATAGCTGGAGTTTTTTAAGGTGGTCAGTGTAGGGCATCTGCTTTAAGCCTGTGATTCTTTTAGTGAGGTATTTCTGCAGCCTTTCCAGTTGTTGCAGATGTCTTGAGAGGTACATACCAAACGGGGCGTATTATATAATGGGTCAAATGAGGGATGAGTACAGTGAGACAATGACCTCCTTTTTTCTGGATGAAAAGCCCTTAGTGATGAGGTGTGTCATATAAAAGGATTTCCTGACTGTTGTGGCAATGTGGTTATCGAAGGTGAGACCACTTCACCTGTGTCCCCAAGTCTCTTTATCACACTTTCGGTGTTTAGTGTACTGCCACCTATATTGTAATTCACGGGTGCATGTTTTTTCCCAAAGGGGGGATAACTATACATTTCTTGACATTGAGCTTGATCTCATGGCTCTGGCACCAAGCATCTGTTTCTGTAAGGCCCTTTTGTAGAGTATCCACATAATTTGGGGATTCAATAATGGCTCCCAGTTTGCAGTCCTCTGCAAACATTTGTTTACTGGGAAAGTCCAACTTGGAACAAAGCCAGTTTTCAGCGGAGGCCCCAGGGAGAAACATTCCAGACACATGTCTTTGTAAATATGCCAAGCTTAGAGGTAGATGAGGCTCAATTACTAACAGTTAAGATAGGAGGGTATGAGATAAAAATGGTTATGTACAACCAATCTACAGGAAAGTCCCCAGGAATAGATGGTATTCCTGTGGAAGTTTGGAAGCTAGGAGGGAAAAGCTGATAAAGATTTGGAAGATTTTGTTTACAGTATTTTAAAAGGAGGAGTTTTGTGTAAGAGTATTTTAAGAGGAGAAGTACCAGCATCCTTGGAGAAAGTGGTGGTAGCTGCAATACCCAAAGAGGGTAAAGATCCAACAGATACAACTTTGTACAGGCTCGTTTCAGTATTAAACCTTCATTATGAAGCGTTTGTCTGTCATGGCTAAAACAATGGCAAAAGTGATACCAAAATTGAAAGATATGGACCAGTGTGGTTTTGTGGAGAGAAGGCAAACATTTGATAACATTAGTAGAACATTGATGATCCAGAGAGAAGCAGAATGTAAGAAAATATCACTGTTATTTGTGGGTCTTGATAGAGAGAAAGCATGCGACAGAGTAGATTGGGACTTCAGGAGTAAGGCAATGGAAGCATTTGCTTTCCTTGATACATTTATAGGGTCGATTAGGAGTATATTTGAGGGATCTAAGGTAAAAATTAAAGCGGGTGGGGTCTTCTCTGATAATCTCCGCTTAAGTAGAGGAACCAGGCAGGGGTGTCCTCTTTCCCTTTTGTTTGCATTATATTTAAAACCATTTTCAAAGAAAATACAGGACTCAGAAATTCAAGGATACAATTTATATGGCAGTTAGGAAAAGCTGGCTGTATTTGCAGATGATATTTTATACATGACAACAGAAAAGGACATTACAGTTTTGTAGAACATTTTAAGACAGTTTCAAATCTTTTCAGGATACAAAATTAATGAAGCTAAAACAAAGGAGATAGCGATGACTTATGTACCCACATATGAATTGGTCCAACAATATCCATATTTATGGGGACATGATAAAATGGAGTATTTAGGAGTATGGCTTAGAAATGACTCTGTGGCAGCTAAGGATATATAGGAAGAGACTAAACAGAAGATGATAAAACAAAAACTGAGAAACTGGAGGCTTTGTTATATGGATGTTTTTTTTATTTTATTTATTTTAACATTTATTTACCAGGAAAGTCCAACTTGGAATGAAGCCAATTTTCAAAGGAGTCCCAGGGAAAAATCCTCCAGATGCATGTCTTTGACATGTGGGAAGAAACCGGAACACCTGAAGGGAACCCACACAAATGCAGGGAGGACATGCAGACTCCGCACAGAAGGCACTCCAGCCGAGAATCGAACTAGTGAACCAATTGCTTTGAGGTGACAACATTAGTGCTGCACCACTGTGACGTCCCCCGCTGCCAAATATTGACCCCAGGACCTTCACACTACAGTCAGAGCAATGCACCACTAGGCCAATTCAGCTTTGATATGGATAAGTAAGGTACAAGCAATTGAAATGTTTTTAGTCCTTTTAATCTTATACACAGGTAAGGCATATTTTTATCAACCAGAGAAGAAGTTGTTGATAGCAATTGAAAAAGAACTGAAGGATTTTATCTAGGAGTGGGAGAACACAAAGGTCAAGTGGGATAAGCTGATTCTTCCAGTTGGACATGGCGGACTAGGATTGCCCAATTTGCAGGGGTATTTTAGAGCAAGACCGTTAAGGCTCTTATACATAGCACAAGCAGAAAACTGTAATTCAAACTGGAAAGGGATGATGATGATGCAGGGAGGGAAGCTCAAGAAATGAGATGAGATTGGGATTTTGGATGCAGCCTTTTAAGGAGAATAACAACAGTCATACAGAATATTCTATTCATAAAATAGTAGGGAGTATTTTAAGAACTAAACCAACACGAAAATGGAGAAAAGAGATTCTGCCGATAGGGATGACTGCAGTTACAAATACAGACAATAGGCAAGAGGGCGCTGGGAGCAAATAACTAGAGAGGGAACGGTACTAGAATGGGGAGAGGCCAAGAATTTATTTGGGCTGCATGTTAGAGATTGCCTTCCCTATCAAGGGTTGATATCAGAGTGTAGGCCAAGAGAAAGAAATAGGGGCTCTTAACCAAAAGACCAGCATTGGTAGAGTTTTTAATAGAATCTAGAACAGAATCTGTTTAAAAAAGTATAGTAAAATAGTAATTAGTAGAGCATATAAAATATTGCATGATAACTTTAAGAATCAATCAGAGGAGCTTGGGATTGGGAAGAGAAATTGGATAAGCAATTGACAAGAGACAATAGTGGGTTATATGTATATCTTCCAAGTATGCAACAAAGTCTAGAAAGTTTAGGATCTTTGCCTGGAAGTGTTTACATAGGTATTTTTATACCTCAAGCCGACTCCAAAGATGTTTTCCTCAGGTGGATAGAAAATGTAGTTGTGCCAAGAATCAAACGGGAGAACCTCTTGCTGTGAGGTGACCACACTAACCACTGCATCACCGCACCCCTAACATAACATAAGTTTTTTTTTAATCATCTCTAATTTGTTGTAATTAAACTGCAGATGTTTTTGTTTTATTTTTGAAGATTGTAAAATTATTCTTAGAATGTTTGTTAATAATTTGGAGCTTTTCTGCCCAGACCTCCACAGAAAATGGGTTTCTACCCAGTCGGACTTTCCCAATAGTCAAATCTTAATAAATCTCTCTGGTGCTAAGAAATGTAAAAAAAACTTAGAAGTAAAACAAATAACCTACAGGCTAGTGGTATTTCAACATTCGTAATGTGAAATAACAATGCACACTGCTCTGAGTGCTCTGTAACCCTTCCTCTAGGGCAACATCTCTTATACCCCTAGGCTTAGGGGCATCTCTCAAAGGTTTAATACCTATTATAAATCATTTTTGGTGTTGCACTTTGCCCATACCTATCTCCGTTACTCATTACCCATTCTGTTTTAACCAGTAAACTACTACTCTTTCATTTCCTACCACTTCATGAATCATAAACCTACCCTATCAAACTCGCTATTCTATATTACGCCCTCTACACCAGCTGATTTCTTCCTCTAATACAGCGTCACTGTTTACTCCCCAGAGCACATGCGATCCTATTCTCTTCCCATTACTTCTGTATCTGTCACTGTCTGCACACACTGTTAGAATATGAGCATTTTCTCCATTAGTTTGTTTGCCTCACTTTTTGTCATATTCACCCACCTCACATCATACAAAACTTACACCTCTCTTATCCTTACCTACAATTAGCCTTTCCTGCAATCTCACTTTGTTTCGATTCACTAAGAATCATCCTAACCTACGGAGTGACTCCCCTAAATTCAAAATTCTTTACTGCCCATGTATGTGCTTTATTAGGCCCTAATTAAATCTTTCATTAACCCCCCCCCAACACAGTGTCTGCAGTTCTAAACGGTTTCATTCACCAGTTCATTGTTACTCTCCATTCCAAACAATTCTTACTCTTTATACATTATTACCCTACAGTCCTCCCAAAGAAACTTAGCTTTTATTATCATAAATCTTTAAATCGTGCAGCAAAGTTACTAGGCCTGGGTCTACAGCAGTTCTCCAGGTATCCTAACCATCACTGAAACATGGTTATTAAAAAAAACTAACCAAAACTAAAATCAAAACACTTTATGGGAATAGTGGAAAAAGCTTACCACTATCCCAATAAAGTGTTTAGATTTTAGTTTTTGGTTAGTTTTGTTTTAATATTTGATTTTATACTGACCATCAAGTTTGCTGGTTTCTCATTTTTAATTAGCATTGAAACATGACTTAAACCTAACAGAAAAGGCACAGGATACCACCACCTCACTATAAGTAGAGTAGATCAACAGTTTAAAAAGCTGGAGAAGTTGCAACTCTGTATCCTAACTTCTGTGAAATATCTATTTACTCAAAAAGCAAGCATACATTTCACAATACATAATTACTGATATCTTCCCCAAAAGCATTTTCACCTTAAAATAATCCAGGTCAACCATTCTTAAATG